>NW_024108957.1:0-90000 GCF_013358895.1 Oreochromis aureus | reverse complement strand
GAAAAGAGAGTTTATTACAGAGAAATGGCTCTTTCCAAAATAAAAGCTATACTATACCCTTCTTCTGGGGTATATTCTCAGCAGCATATTAAACATATCAGGTCCCCATAAGGAGAATCATGTGCTAACGGCTGTCTAAATGACGCGGGTAAAGTTTGCAGCATGCGTGCTTGTTGTTTTTGTCTGCTTCCACTTGTCTTTGCACTAGGATGATGTCGGCGTAAATGTGCAGTCATATTCGTTGTGTTCCCACTAGTGCTGTCGGCGTTAATCTCGTTAAAATGACATTAACGCCATAACGCGGCAAATCTCCGTTAACGAGTTACCACGGATCGCCCCGTGCGTGGGGCTGGACGGTGTCAACACGTTAACAAGCTAACTGCGCTAACGCACTAGTTCCCAGCAATTGAGCATTGCATGGCACATCCGACATACTCTTTTACTTTTGTCCATGACGCGCTTACCATCAGGGTCATATTTCACATGAAAACCAAGATAGTTCCAAACGCCAGATCTGAATGAGGGTGGGGGAGGCTCAATTGCCATGTTGCAATGAGCTTAGCTTCTATCTTGCTAGCTTGTGCTGCGCTCAGTGGATCTGCACTCGACAGTGCAGCCTAGGCAGAGTAGTCGAACGCAGATCCACTGAGCGCTTGTGGAATTACAGGGATTATTTTACATAACCATCATCTTATCATTGCAGGAATTATCATTTCATCAAAGTGTTTATTGAAGCTGCTGGCATTATGTTATAATTTATATTATAGGGGTTATCCTAATCAAATATTAACATGTTTATTACAGGTGCAGTTATAACTACTTTAAAATGATTGAGTTAAATATATATGTATCATAACTCATATGCTGAGTATATTGTTACAGTAAAATAGTAGCTGAGCAAAGGCCTGAATGTATTCAGCTTCTTGTGGTATTTGAGTTTGCTTAGTTACAGGTGACGGAAGGATGTCCAGTCCATGGTGACCTCAAAGGCCTTAGGTCATCACCATATTCGGAAGAGTATGCCACAAGGAGGAACCTCTATGTTGCATTTAATTCTTAAAATACATGAATGTTCTGTACATGCAAGTTATGTACTTGTAAAACGCATGAAGAAGGCGTTACAATACCCTGATGTTATAAAAGCAATCTAGAGTGTATTTTGGGTAGAGATGTACAACTGTTTTGCAGTTTGCACCTCTCACGCCGGGCGTGCATTCATTAAAATCAATTGTTTGAACGACCTTTTCTGGACTATCATTGTTTTACTCTCATCCTCAATTTCGAACCCGTAACACGCTCAACACAGAAAGCATTGTCAGAAGAAAAGTTGATCAAATAAATTAAACGTTTTGTATTGTTCAATACATATGCGTACCGAACCGAAAGCACTGTATCGAACGGTTCAATGTTGATACGAGTATTGTTGCACCCCTAATATACATATATATATATATATATATTTATATACACACAGGGTGGGCCATTTATATGGATACACCGTAATAAAATGGGAATGGTTGGTGATATTAAAGTCCTGTTTGTGGCACATTAGTATATGTGAGGGGCAAACTCCTCAAGATGGTGGTGACCATGGTGGCCATTTAGAAGTCAGCCATCTTGGATACAACTTTTGTTTTTTCAATAGGAAGAGGGCCATGTGACACATCAAACTTATTGGTAATGTCACAAGAAAAACAATGATGTGCTTGGTTTCAACGTAACTTTATATCACCAACCATTCCCATTTTATTACGGTGTATCCACATACATATATATATATATATATATATATATATATATATATATATATATATATATATATATATATATATATATATATATATATATATATATATATATATATACCAAGGGCTCAGAGAAGAGCTCGAGAGGATGTGGAGGGTGAAGGTGACGGTGGTCCCCGTGGTAATCGGAGCACTAGGTGCGGTGACTCCCAAGCTAGGCGAGTGGCTCCAGCAGATCCCGGGAACAACATCGGAGATCTCTGTCCAGAAGAGCGCAGTCCTGGGAACAGCTAAGATACTGCTGAGGACCCTCAAGCTCCCAGGCCTCTGGTAGAGGACCCGAGCTTGAAGGATAAACCGCCCGCAGGGGCGTGCTGGTGTTTTTTTTTTAATATATGTATATTACCGACACTAACAAGCTGATCTACACTACGGCAGCAGTGATCACTGAGATGCTTGGCTATAAGTTGAACAGCCACAAGGGGCAGTACCCTCCATGGAGAAGGAGGCTAGAGGGCAAGATCAAAGTAGCACGGAGGGAGGTTAGCCAACTAACGGAGTTGCAGAAAGGCGCGACAAAGAAGGTGCATAAGAAATACAGCAAGCTGTCCATACCTGAGGCCTTGGAAACTGCCAAGCAAAGACTCACAGCCTTGGCCAGCCGCTTGAGGAGGTACACCAGAGATAGAAGGCAGGAGAATAAACCAGCTGTTCTCCACAGAACCAGCAAAGGTGTACTCTCAGTGGCAAGGGAACAATAACAGAACAGCACCACCAAGGCTGGAGGCGGAGCAATACTGGAAGAGCATATGGGAGAAGGACGCAACCCATAACGGCAATGCTCAGTGGCTAGTGGATCTGAGGGCAGACCATAGCGACCTATGGTCCAGTAACCATCACAGTGGCAGATATCCAAGAAAGGGTCTCCAGTATGAAGAGTTGGACAGCACCAGGGCCCGACATGGTTCACGCCTACTGGCTGAAGAAGCTGACTGCACTCCACGAGCGTCTGGCAGCACAAATGAACCAGCTGCTAGTTAACGAGAGACACCGGAATGGCTAACCGAAGGTCGGACGGTCCTGATCCCCAAGGACCCCAAGAAGGACCGGTCCCATCCAACTACCGACCAATAACCTGCCTCAGTACCACATGGAAGCTCCTGTCAGGCATCATATCGGCTAAGATGAACAGGCACAGAAAGGGATTGGCAAGAATACCAGAGGCGCAAAACACCAGCTACTGGTAGACAGAACAGTCAGCCGAGACTCCAAGACCAGACTGACCAACCTGTGCACTGCCTGGATTGATTACAAGAAGGCCTATGACTCAATGCCCCACAGCTGGATCCTGGAATGCCTAGAATTGTACAAGATCAACAGGACCCTAAGAGCCTTCATCAGGAACTCAATGGGGATGTGGCGTACAACACTAGAGGCCAACTCCAAGCCCATAGCACAAGTCACCATCAAGTGCGGGATCTACCAAGGAGATGCCCTGTCCCCACTGCTGTTCTGTATAGGCCTGAACCCCCTCAGTGAGATCATTAACAAGACTGGCTACGGATACCGACTACGAAACGGAGCGGTTGTCAGCCACCTCCTGTACATGGATGACATCAAGCTGTATGCCAAGAGTGAGCGAGACATCGACTCACTGATACACACTACCAGGCTATACAGCAATGACATTGGAATGTGGATTCGGACTGGAGAAGTGTAGTCGGATGGTAACAAAGAGAGGGAAGGTAGTCAGAACCGAGGGAATTGAACTACCAGAAGGCAACATTGCAGACATAGAGGACAGTTACAAGTACCTGGGGATCCCGTGAGGCGAATGGGAACCATGAAGAGGCCGCTAGGAAAGCTGCAACCACCAAGTACCTGCAGAGGGTCAGGCAAGTCCTGAGGAGTCAGCTGAACGGTAAGAACAAGATCCGGGCCATCAACACCCACGCCCTGCCCGTGATCAGGTACCCTGCTGGGGTAATAGGCTGGCCAAAGGAGGAGATAGAAGCCACTGACATAAAGACAAGAAAGCTCCTTACCATGCATGGAGGGTTTCACCCCAAGTCCAGCACCCTGAGGTTGTACGCTAAGCTTAAAGGAAGGGGGCCGGGACTGGTGAGTGTCAGCACCACAGTCCAGGATGAGACAAGAAACATCCACGAATACATCACGAAGATGGCCCCAACTGACAGCGTACTCAGTGAATACCTCAGGCAGCAGAAACCCAAGAAAGAGGAGGAAGGCGAGGAACCATCATGGAAGGACAGGCCCCTGCACGGTATGTACCACCGGCAGATAGAGGAGGTGGCTGATATCCAGAAATCCTACCAGTGGCTGGACAAAGCTGGACTGAAAGACAGCACAGAGGCACTAATCATGGCAGCACAAGAACAAGCTCTGAGTACAAGATCCATAGAGGCTGGGGTCTATCACACCAGGCAAGACCCCAGGTGGAGGCTGTGTAAAGATGCCCCAGAGACAATCCAGCACATAACAGCAGGGTGCAAGATGCTAGCAGGCAAGGCATACATGGGCGCCATAACCAAGTGGCCGGCATAGTGTACAGGAACATCTGTGCCGAGTATAACCTGGAAGTCCCGAGGTCAAAATGGGAGACGCCCCCAAGGGTGGTGGAGAATGACCGAGCTAAGATCCTGTGGGACTTCCAGATGCAGATGGACAAAATGGTGGTGGCTAACCAACCGGACATAGTGGTGGTAGACAAACAGAAGAAGGCGGCCGTAGTGATCGATGTAGCGGTTTGAATGACAGCAACATCAGAAAGAAGGAACACGAGAAGCTGGAGAAATACCAAGGGCTCAGAGAAGAGCTCGAGAGGATGTGGAGGGTGAAGGTAACGGTGGTCCCAGTGGTAATCTGAGCACTAGGTGCGGTGACTCCCAAGCTAGGTGAGTGGCTCCAGCAGATCCCGGGAACAACATCGGAGATCTCTGTCCAGAAGAGCGCAGTCCTGGGAACAGCTAAGATACTGCATGGGACCCTCAAGCTCCCAGGCCTCTGGTAGAGGACCCGAGCTTGAAGGATAAACCGCCCGCGAGGGGCGTGCTGGGTGTTTTTGTATATATATATATATATATATATATATATATATATATATATATATATATATATTTTTTTTTTTTTCTTCTTTTTGCCTTTGGGAATAGGTGTTTTAGCTTGCAGTAGCTAAAACATTGCTTTCTCCCATTTTTAAAGGGAAGTTTCGTTAGTAGTTGTGTTTTAAAAAGTATTTTTTGTTTTGTTCTAATCTTTTACTGTTTTAAGGACACTTGTTAGCCTTGCTAGCTTGTGGTGCCTCCACCATGGCGGCCAACCATGCCGGCATGCGGAGGCACCACAGTGTGCGTTTTATCTTAAATGAAAAATTAGGAGAATTGCCAAAGATATCTAGATTGGACTTTTCCAGGAAGATGATTCAGCAAGCGCTGAAGTTTTCACCACATGACCTGAACTGTATCTTGACCCTCCCTTTCAACAAAGGATTTGACGTGAGTTTTTGTTCAAGCGCATTGCAAAAAGATTTTTGGATAAGGTAAGAGAATGTGAAACCTCAATTTGAAGCATTTAACATTGAGAAAGTGACTGACAACACCTTGAAAACGGTGATTGTTAGAATGTTCAATGAAACTGTTAATGCTGAAGACATTTGCTTGTGGCTGGGAAGATACTGCACTGTGAAAGGCCAGGCTATGAAGGTGAGGGATGTAGATGGAATCTGGAACTGCGCATGGAAGGTCCCCATACAACAATGGGAAGACCCCCATGGGTTTCAGGGCCCGAAACATCTCCCATCCATGATAGTTCTGGGGGACAACAGAGGCTACATTCATTACAACAAAATGTGTTCTGTACATGGATGACATCAATATTTTATGTACAGACCTCTCGTCAGTAAAAAGGACTTTTGACGTAACTGACTGGTTTGGGAAGGCTTCAGCTTCAAAGCTTAACAAGAATAAGACTCAGGCACAATTTTATGGACCATGGGGGGCTACAGAGTTGACCGGACTTGAGATGAATGTTACACAAAACGACCAGAGGATTTTAGGGATTAAGTTTGACAAGGAAGGAGAAGGAAAGACCAACTGGCCTGACATTATAGGGAAAGCGAAGCAACGACTGGGGTACTGGGGTACTGGGGTACTGGGGACTGAGAACGTTGACTTTGGAGGGCAAGGTTTTAATCATCAAAGCAGTGGTTTTACCCCTGCTTTTATTAGTCAGCTCAGTTTTTATCCCACCCAGAAAAGTGCTTTTAGAACTGGAACGGGCCATTTTTTATTTTTTATGGGGTTCTAAATGGGAAAGACTTTGGAACCCCTTTTCCTCCATTCTCTTTCATTTTCTTCAGACTTGTATTTGTTTGTAGGAAGTCTCTATACCAGCAGCCACATGAGGCAGGCTACGGCCCGTTCCAGTAACTCCAAAACACAGGCGTGGGTCAGATTTTGGATGGGGAGCTACTTAAGACAGAAGAAACTGATACCAGTGGATCTTAAAGTACCCGTCTCTTTTAGCCTCCCTCCAGCCTATGCGGAGTTAAAGTCGTTTTTAGTTTTTTTTAATTTGGAAAATGAAGACTTGAACATTTTAACTAATCACCGGTCTCTTATTTCTGTTGTGCAGGAGAGAGAATCTGTGACTCCAGTGCGCGGCCTCTCAATCGGAGAGGCCACAGATATGTGGCGCTTGGTGAACCATCCCATTCTTTCGAACAAACTCCGGGATCTGTCCTGGATGGTGGCCCATGGGATTCTCCCAGTCAGGTCCGTCATGCACTCCCGGGGCATGTCTGCAACATCCATGTGTCCCCGACCTGGTTGTGGCGCGCCTGAGTCGATGAGGCACCTGCTCTGGGAGTGCAGCGCTGCCGTAGACCAGTGGGCAAAGGCCGGCTCCTCGCAATTCCCGTACTTACCAGCAAGGGAGGTCCTAACAGCACAGCTAGTGCTCTATGGGGTGAGCCAGGGAACAAAAGCACAAAGGAAAGACTTTGAGAAGCAGTGGCTTACTCTCGCCGCCATCAAAGACGCCATTTGGACCTCCAGGAACTTGCTGGTAAGAAAGCACATGCAGATCCCCCCCGTGGCTGCTCTCTGAATGGCAGCAGCAACAATCAAAGAGATCTGTGCTGCAAGCGGCAAGCCTAGGAAGCAGCCACAAAGAAGAATCGCCTCTGTGCCCATTCGGACGGAGGAGTCGGTGCCACACACAGTAAGGTCAAAGCAGCAGCGGCCTGGCTCTCCGGGAGAGGAAGGTGGGAAGGAGCAAAGGGGTGGGGATCCCCTCTGAGCACCAGGACAGTTTGAAAGGATGGGATGGGTTCTAAAACTGTTTTTAAAAGAGAGCCACATTGCTCCTGCACAGGCCCCTTTTTAAAATCAATCTTTTGAACTAGGTAGAAATTGAATTTTATGAGATGACTGTGTTTGGTTTTTATGTTTGAGTGCCAATAAAAAACTTTTCGAAAGAAAAAATCTGTTCTGCCAGATTATTAAAGGGATAATGCTGCCCCGGGGCGAGATATTAAAAATATCATAATACGCAGATGATACGATTTTGTACTTGGCAGATGACAACAGCTTAAGAGAGGTGATCAAAATTATACAAGACTACGAGAAGGCAACTGGATCTAAAATAAATAAGGAAAAGTCCAAGTATAAATACCTTGGAAAGTGGGAGGGGAGAAAGGACCAAATATGTGATTTTATGTTGTGTGACGGTCCTATGGAGGTATTGGGGATTTCCTTTGGGAACTGGGATGCGTTTCAAAACTGGAGACATAAGATGGCGGCTGTCGAGAAGAAAATGGGATTATGGAGGGCAAGGAAACTTTCTGTATCGGGAAAAGTGTTGGTCATAAAGGCCGATATACTGCCAAAATTGTTATACTTGGCTTATGTGTTTCCGCTGCCGCGTTTGTATAGAGCACAATTGATGAGGGGAATATTTAAGTTCATATGGGGGAGTTATGAATATGTGAAGAGGACTTTAATGTATCAAGAAATATCAGATGGTGGGAGGGATGTGCCAAACATTCCCCTGAAATTGGATGCAATATTCTATAGTAATGTATGTACACTTTTGAAAAGGACATTTATGCATAAATGCCAAACCCTATTGTGGTTTTGGCTGTCGGTACCATTCCGTTTTTTAATCGGGTGGGATAATAAGGGTCCCAAAGCCGAGGACAGGCCTGAGTACTATCAGCGTATGGTCAAGTGGGGGGGGGGACATCAGGAATGTAAGGATGCGGAGGTAGTGACAAATCATAAGTTGCTATACAAGAGTTTGGTACAGAAATTAAATGTCGAATTAACGATAGTGAGACCTGAAGTGTGGGTACAGTACAATCATTGAGGAATGGGCTGAAGGACTTTAACTGGTTACAGCTGCATAAGAGACTGCCGGTCAGGACTACTATGTATGCCCATAACCTGGGGAAACAGAAGGATTGCCCCAGAAAGAACTGCATGGAGGAAGGAACGATCGATCATGTACTCTGGAAATGTGATTATGCAAAAAAGGTGTGGAAGGGGGTGAAAGAACGCTTTGAGTGCTTGAGAAATGTGACATATAATGAGATTATATCATTTGATTTTAAAGCTTTGGGAAAACAACAGAATAAAACTCTTTGCACATTAGTATCAATTGTAAAACTTAAATTATGGAAAGCAGGGCAGGGGTATATAACTGGGACATATAAATGGAGCGAAATAGGAACACGCAGGGCAATAGAGAAAGAAATCGAAAACATATACTGGTTCGAACTGGAAAAATGGGGAAGCGATACAATTAAGGATAGGTGGAAAGCAATTTTCCCAAAGCCACCTAGAAAAAGGTGGTAAGAGATAGAAAGAGTATTTAAAGATTGTGTGTGTTCCTAGGTTGTTGATTATCTTTTGGGGGGTTGGCTGATGCCTCCCCCTACATGATGTTTTGTTGGGTGTAACGATTAAGTAAAATGTGATATTGACTAGGAATGTATTATGTTATGATGCACAAGAAATGTAAAATGTGGAATGTAAGCATGGAAATGACTCATGTACAAAATAAAGGGAAAAAAAAATCTGTTCTTATCAGTTCAGGCGGGAAGCAAAGAAAGATGGCGACGGCATCGGCCAGTTTCTCCGAGAGAGATGCAAGAATATCTGGAACAAGAAATACTTTGAAATTTGAACTACTGGAGAAAGACTCCCAACTTCATGACAGAATAACCTTTGGACGTAAGATCCTCTACGAAGCCCTGAAGATACAGCCGGAGGAAATATACTGCCTACAACAGAGCACCGCAAGTAAGCACTACGATGTGACTTTTTCAACAGGAGAATACGCAGAAGAAGTGAGAAGGAAGTGTATTTTAGCGGAAGATGAAGAGCTGCGGAGATACACAGTGACCCCTTTGTACCATAATGACTACAGAATTTTAACAATACATATGTACAACCCCTGGGTCACGGAGGAGACTATTCGGTACTTTCTAGGGAGATGCGTTGACGTTCTCCCGGGAGTACGCAAAATAAAGGACGGTCTAGGCATATGGACCGGAAAGAGACAATTCCGCATCAAATCGCGGGCAGACATGGATAGTGACGATGGATATTGTCACCCACCAGCAGTTTTTTCTATCGGCACGGATAGAGGCTTCCTTGTCTATGCAGCCTCAGGCATGTCGGAAATGTGGGAGTACTGGACATGACGCTGAAAAATGCGACCAGGTGAGGTGTAGGAGTTGCGGCAAGATTGGACATATTACGAGGGACTGCAGGGAGCCTAGGAGATGCCACCTATGCGACTCGGAGGCGCATATGGCGAGAGATTGTACTAAGCTGCGGCCCTATGCAGCCATGGCAAAGACTGGACTTGCTGAGGAAAAACGCAGTGAAGAGGAAAGAGATATTGGTGAAGGAACAAGGCCCCAGGAGCCGCCACCAGCTGCTGGAAATCAGACTGATGAGGACAAAGTGGAAGATGTGGAGGAGGGGTCGGAGCAATGGGAGGAGAAGGGAGAGAGGATTTTTGAGCAAGGTGGTGAGAAATTGCAGCAGCGGGAGGAATCCCAGCAACATTGGGAAGTGGTAGCAAAACCACGGAGGAAGACTGCTAAAAGGAGGAGAAAGGTGAGTTCAGCCGCCCTCTCCGAAGATAGTAAGAAAAGTGAACAGGATACTAGGGAGGAGGTGTTCGAGGAAGGCGGAAATGCGGAGGGTTTTGTGTTAAGGGGGACACAGACTGAGTGCATGCATACCCCCCCAAGCGACGGGACAAGTGATGGAGATATGGAAGAGGAAGGTGAGAGTGAAGGAAAGTCAGAGGACTCTTTTATAAAAGCCCTCCTGTCACATGTTAATATGGATAGTTAGAGAATTTAAGAGAGTAGGTAAAATAAAGCATGAGACTCTTTGTTTTGTTTTGTTTTTTCTTCTTCCTTTTTATCTTCTTTTTCTTTGCTCTGTGTGTCCTATTTGCTTTTTGTTTTTGTTATGGGAAAACTACGGATAATTACCTTGAATGTCAGGGGGCTAAAAAGTGCCCGAAAGAGAAAAATTGTTTTTGAATATTTGTTGAGCCATAATTTTGACGTTTGTTTGGTTCAGGAGGCTCACTTGGGGGACGAGAGGGATGTTGTTTTGTTTACTGAGGAATGGAGGGGAGGGGAAGCTCTTTGGAGCATTGGGGGGGTACACGGGTCTGGAGTTGGGGTGTTATGCGGGAATAAAGATATATGGATAATTGAGAATTTTACTGTAATACAAGGAAGGGTAATGGTGGTGGATATTGATAAAAATGGGACTCAATGTCGAATAATAAATGTATACGCACAGGTGGAACCTGGGGTCCGTTCTTCGTACCTCGCTAAGTAAGTTAGCTGGATTTGATTGTTGACGATTTCGCGTGATCTTGGATCGTTTGGTTCTCCGAAGCTCATCCGGGACTTGCTGTCATAGCAACAGATCCGTAAGCGTAAACCTGCTTGGGAGCAGGCTTACTTTATGTAAACAGGATTAGATCGCGGCCACTCAGGTATGTCCGCTTCATTTATATGAAAGCAACAGCGATATTTCTCCACTGTTTTGCCATAAATAAATATTAGCAATGTAACTAAAGATAATGCAGCATTTGATTCTTTTATTGATTTCATACAGATACATACAGGTCATTTCCTAAAAAAAGGGAAATGTACTAGTAATCATTCTATTTCATGTATTTGATTATTTCAGATGTAATTCATATTTTAGAGTAGTAATAGTAAAACACTTCGTGTAATCAAGATGAGAGACCACGGCTATAAAAGCGAAGGTGGATTTGGGAAGTCTGTCGCAGCCATGTCCTGTCCGTTTGTACGCTTGAGCAAGGAAGGTGCAAGATTGATAAGGAGAGTTTACAGAATTCAGCGGATATTGCGGGATAGACAGGATCCTTTAGCTCAGCGCGACGGTGTGCTCATAGAGAGATATCGATTTTCCCGTGAGGGTATTATTTATAACACTCTCTCTCTCTCTCTCTCTCTCTCTCTCTCTCTCTCTATATATATATATATATATATATATATATATATATATATATATATATATATATATATCTCCCAACTTACTGTGCATGCTTCAGTCACCCTTGCATGGGAACAGGTAAAAGTGATGGAGTGTTATGTAAAACTACACACACAAAAAACCCACAATGTCAATAAATGTCACAGTACAAAAAGCCGGGGTGTGACGAGGGGGTGCAGGACCACCACCTGTCTTTATTTGCTCTGCCCTTTTCTTGGTTGCTGTTATAAACAAACAAACAGATTATTTCAGGGTCTCTTTTCAAGAGACTAAAAGCAATATAAGTGATAAATATTACCATTCTGTAGAATATTCTTATATTTCACTTTTACTTGTTCCCATGTTCTAGTGGGTCCTGTTGTGGCTCTAATGTGAAAGAGGATATAACGTAATATAATATAATAAATTACTTACGAGTTTAATTTGTCAGCAACTTTCTGCCAGCCCTCTCTCCTTGCTTTTGCAGCCTTTGCAGTGTTCCCTTGCGTTTTAATTAAACTCTGAAACTCCTGATATCACTCAATCAAGAGTTCTTGCTCTGCTGCCGAAAAATACTGAGCGCGCTCCTTCGACATCTTCGCCAACCAATCAAAGGGTTGCCGATCAATGTTTCTACTATCGATGCATAGCCCCTTTTAAGCCACCCAGTGATCTCAGATTACTTCATCCAGCTATACTAATCGTCAACAACAGGTGTGTTCGGAGAACCGGATTAGCGAGCTCAAAGCTGGCGCGATGATTTGATCTTGGATGTGTTATTTGATCTTGGATGTAGTAAGCGAGGTACGAAGAACGGACCCCTGGGCTACGAAAGGACCTCTTTCTAAATATGGATACTTGCTTTCTAGCCAGGAAAGCTATAATTGTGGGAGGGGATTTTAACTGCTCTTTGGAAAGGGAAAAGTTCTCCCTCCCTTTAAGACTTTTATTAAAAAATATGGCTTAATCGATGTCATGGGGAAGATACTGGGGAAGCAAGTAGGGTATACTTGGGAAAATACAAGGGGGGTGAAGAGTAGGTTAGACTACATCTTAGTAGAAAAAAAGTGTAAAATAATAAGGGGAAAAACAATACCGGCCCTCTTTACAGACTACCATGCGGTTGACGTGGAGCTAGAGATAGCAGGGCCTGATTTTGGAAAAGGGTACTGGAAGTTTAATAATGACGTTCTTGCAGAGAAAGCTTTTAGGGAAGGCTTTATGAAAATCTTCCCGATCTGGGTTGAGATGAAAAGTTTATATAGAAATAATGTGGCTTGGTGGGAGGATATAAAGAAAAAAATAAAAAAGTTTACGATAGAATACAGGGAGTGCAGAATTATTAGGCAAATGAGTATTTTGTCCACATCATCCTCTTCATGCATGTTGTCTTACTCCAAGCTGTATAGGCTCAAAAGCCTACTACCAATTAAGCATATTAGGTGATGTGCATCTCTGTAATGAGAAGGGGTGTGGTCTAATGACATCAACACCCTATATCAGGTGTGCATAATTATTAGGCAACTTCCTTTCCTTTGGCAAAATGGGTCAAAAGAAGGACTTGACAGGCTCAGAAAAGTCAAAAATAGTGAGATATCTTGCAGAGGGATGCAGCAGTCTTAAAATTGCAAAGCTTCTGAAGCGTGATCATCGAACAATCAAGCGTTTCATTCAAAATAGTCAACAGGGTCGCAAGACGCGTGTGGAAAAACCAAGGCGCAAAATAACTGCCCATGAACTGAGAAAAGTCAAGCGTGCAGCTGCCAAGATGCCACTTGCCACCAGTTTGGCCATATTTCAGAGCTGCAACATCACTGGAGTGCCCAAAAGCACAAGGTGTGCAATACTCAGAGACATGGCCAAGGTAAGAAAGGCTGAAAGACGACCACCACTGAACAACACACAAGCTGAAACGTCAAGACTGGGCCAAGAAATAGCTCAAGACTGATTTTTCTAAGGTTTTATGGACTGATGAAATGAGAATGAGTCTTGATGGGCCAGATGGATGGGCCCGTGGCTGGATTGGTAAAGGGCAGAGAGCTCCAGTCCGACTCAGACACCAGCAAGGTGGAGGTGGAGTACTGGTTTGGGCTGGTATCATCAAAGATGAGCTTGTGGGGCCTTTTCGGGTTGAGGATGGAGTCAAGCTCAACTCCCAGTCCCACTGCCAGTTTCTGGAAGACACCTTCTTCAAGCAGTGGTACAGGAAGAAGTCTGCATCCTTCAAGAAAAACATGATTTTCATGCAGGACAATGCTCCATCACCGCGCGTCCAAGTACTCCACAGCGTGGCTGGCAAGAAAGGTTATAAAAGAAGAAAAACTAATGACATGGCCTCCTTGTTCACCTGATCTGAACCCCATTGAGAACCTGTGGTCCATCATCAAATGTGAGATTTACAAGGAGGGAAAACAGTACACCTCTCTGAACAGTGTCTGGGAGGCTGTGGTTTGCTGCACGCAATGTTGATGGTGAACAGATCAAAACACTGACAGAATCCATGGATGGCAGGCTTTTGAGTGTCCTTGCAAAGAAAGGTGGCTATATTGGTCGCTGATTTGTTTTTGTTTTGTTTTTGAATGTCAGAAATGTATATTTGTGAATGTGGAGATGTTATATTGGTTTCACTGGTAAAAAAATAAATAATTGAAATGGGTATATATTTGTTTTTGTTAAGTTGCCTAATAATTATGCACAGTAATAGTCACCTGCACACACAGATATCCCCTAAAATAGCTAAAACTAAAAACAAACTAAAAACTACTTCCAAAAACATTCAGCTGTGATATTAATGAGTTTTTTGGGTTCATTGAGAACATGGTTGTTGTTCAATAATAAAATTATTCCTCAAAAATACAACTTGCCTAATAATTCTGCACTCCCTGTATTGTACAGAGAGGTCAAAACTTCGAAAGAAGGAGTTTGATACAATACAAAAGGAGATAGGAAAAATCTATGTTATGAAAAATAGGGGAAGGGAAATTAAAAAGGAAGGATACCTGGAAAATTTAAAAATGAGACAAGAGGAATTACTTGAGAGAAAAGCGAGGACCGAAACATTTAAATTAAAACAGGAGGAGTATATGGAGTATGAGAAATGCTCCTCATACTTTTTCAGCAAAATGAAGACTAGGGATAAGAGAGGTGTGATAATGGAACTGGAGAGGGATGGAAAGATGATAAGGGGGAAAGTTAATTTGTTAAGAACGGTGGAAGAACATTATGGAAAATTGTTTACAGAGGAGAAGATGGATGAGAAGAAAGGGGAGAGGTTTCTAAGATCTCTAAGGAGGAGGTTACCTGAGGAAAAAAAACGGGATTTGGGGGGGGTATTGACGTTAGGGGAGATGTACAATGCTGTTACGGCAATGAAGGCCAATAAGGTACCAGGCATAGATGGCCTAACGAAAGAATTTTATGTTGCGTTTTGGGACATGGTGGGGAACCACCTTTTAGAGGTTTTTAAGGAAATCATGGAGAGAGGAGATGTCGGAGAGCATGAAAACAGGAGTGGTAACCATGCTCTTCAAGAAAGGAAATCAGAGCCAATTGGACAATTACAGGCGTCACACATAGTGGAAATGGATCAAACATGCGGGGTGCAGGGCAGGCAAATCACATGGAATTTGCTCTTACATAGGGATGTACTCACATATGTAAAGGAAAGAAACATTGCTGCAATATGTGTAAGTCTGGACCAGCAGAAAGCCTTCGATAGAGTAGACCACGCATTTTTGTGGAAGGTTACAGAGGGGTTGGGCCTAGGAGGAACTTTTACAAAATGGATAAAGGTTTCATATACGGGCATAAACTCAAAAATTAAAATTAATGGGCATTTAACGGATAAAGTACAACAAACAAGGGGGTTGCTGCAAGGGTGCCCGCTATCGGTGGTGTTGTTTGTTTTATACGCGGAACCCCTGGCCTGTGCTATAAGGGGGAGTCAGGTCGTTAAAGGGGTAACGTTGCCCCGGGGCGAGAGCTTAAAAATATCACAATATGCGGATGATACAATTTTATACTTGGCAGATGATGAAAGTTTAAGGGGAGTAATAGATATCCTACATGATTACGAAAAAGCAACTGGATCGAGAATAAACAAGGAGAAGACTAGGTATACATACATTGGAAAGTGGGAGGAGAGGAAGGATAAGATGTGTGACTTTACGCTGTGCGAAGGCCCCACGGACGTATTAGGAATCTCCTTTGGGAATGGGGAGGGGGACGGAATCTGTAATTGGAAAAAGAAGATGGCGGCAGTAGAAAAAAAACTGGGATTATGGAAGACAAGGAAACTTTCCATATCAGGGAAAGCGTTGGTTGTAAAAGCCGACATATTGCCAAAGTTGTTGCACGTGGCTTATGTGTTTCCGATGCCTCAGAGGTACAGAGCTCAATTAAGATAAGATAAGATAAGATAAGATAATTCTTTATTGTCATTGCACAGTCATACATAGTACAGTAGTACAATGAAATTGGAAAAACTGTCCCACGCCGGCACTACATATAACACAACACGACACGATATGACACATCACAACGCAACACAAACAACACAACACAGTATATTAACTTAGAAATAAAAAGAAGAATAAGTGTTATGTGTATTGCACACTGTTATTATTGCACATTAATTATTATTGCACCTTGTTATAAATATAAATATTATTATTGTTATTGTTTTAAACATTGTTACCTCCCCTAAAAAAAGTCCAGGCAGGTAGCCAATCAGGTCAGCTATTTGCATTGATTAGGCTATTGCCCTATTGTAAAAAGCTGTCCTTGAGTCTGTTTGTTCGGGACCTCAGCAGCCTGAACCTCCTGCCAGACGGCAGCAGCTAAACACCCGGTGTCCTGGGTGTGTACAGTCTCGTAGGATGCTGCGTGCCCTCTTGAGACAGCGAGTGCTGTACAGGTCCTTCAGGAGGGAAGAGGATGTCCAATGATTTTTGGGCCATATTGATGACCCTCTGAGTGCCTTTCTGTGTGCTGTGGTGCAGCTGGAGAACCATACACCGATGCAATATGTCAGCACACTTTCAATGGAGCAGCGGTAGAAGACGGTCAGCAGCTCCTTCTTCAGGTCCATTTTTCTGAGGATTCTCAGAAAGTGGAGACGCTGTTGGGCCTTCTTTAAGACCGCAGAGGTGTTAGAGCTCCATTGGAGGTCTGTGTCTATGTGCACACCCAGAAACTTGAAACTGGAGACCCTTTCCACGCACTCCCGTTGATGCTGATAGGCTGCAGCTCGGACTTCCTCCTTCTGAAGTCAACTACCAGTTCTTTTGTCTTGGTGGTATTGAGGTCCAGGTTGTTATCTACACACCAATCTGACAGCCTCTGAACTTCAGCTCTGTGCACGCCGTCTCATCTCCCCTGAGATGAGCCCCACCACGGTGGTATCATCTGCAAACTTGATGACTGCGTTGTCTGGGTGGGTACTAACACAGTCATGTGTGTACAGAGTGTACAGTAGGGGACTCAGTACACAGCCTTGTGGAGAGCCGGTGTTGAGGCTGAGGGCTGAGGAAAGATGAGGCCCCACTCTAACTCTCTGTACACGGTCTGACAGGAAGTCTCTGATCCAGCGGCAGGTGGTAGAAGGAAGTCCGATTTCCAGCAGTTTAACTATTAGTCTGTCCGGGAGTATCGTGTTGAAAGCAGAGCTAAAGTCAACAAAGAGCAGCCTGGCGTAACGGCCCTGCACTTCCAGGTGAGATGGTGGTGTGGAGCGTTGTAGCAATGGCATCTTCAGTTGATCTGTTAGCTCTGTATGCGAACTGGAGTGGGTCGAGTGTGGGTGGCAGGCAGGACATGATGTGACGTCGGACCAGTTTCTCAAAGCACTTCATTATAACAGGTGTTAGAGCAACTGGTCGGTAGTCGTTGAGGCTGCTAATGTTAGTACACTTTGGCAGTGGGACAATTGTGGCTGACTTAAGGCACGGTGGGATGCAGGACTGGGACAGTGAAGTGTTGAAGATCTTAGTGAAGACCCCAGCCAGCTGGTCTGCACACTCTTTTAGGACCTTTGCGGTTACCCCATCTGGTCCGGCGGCCTTCCTGGGGTTCACTGCCCTCAGTGTGCGCCTCACCTCATATTCCTGCACTATGAGGCTTGGGCTGCTGCTGCTGTCCGATGTTTTGCTGCTGCTGCCTCTGGTCCCTTCACCTCAAAGCGCGCGAAGAAGTGGTTCAGCTCTCCGCAAGCTCCGCATTGCCCTCAGTCAACGTGGTATTGCAAGGTTTGTAGTTGGTTAAGTGCTGAACTCCTTGCCATACCTGTCGTGAGTTGTTGGTGCTGAAGTGGTCTTCGATCCTTCTCTTGTATGCCGCTACCTTGGCCTCTCTGATGCCTCTTTTCAACTCAGATCTGGCTGCACTGTACTGCACACCATCACCGGATCTAAAAGCCGCGTCACGTTGCTTCAGCAGGACCTGGACCTCTTTAGTCATCCAGGGTTTCTGGTTGAATACACCCGGAGACGTTTGTCCACAGTGATGCTGTTGACACAGAAGTTAATATATGAGAGCACTGATGTTGTGTGCTCTTCGAGGTCCTGATGTTCAAACACGCCCAGTCCGTGTTTTCAAAACAGTCCTGCAGCTGATGTGATGCACCTTCTGGCCAGGTTTTCACAGTTTTTGTGACTGGGGGGCTCTTCTCCCTAACAGGAGTGTATGCAGGATCAGCAGCATGGACATGTGGTCTGACAAACCTAGATGTGGTAGAGGGGTTGCTCTGTAGCCTTTTTGGATGTTGCTGTAGGCTTTATCCAATGTGTTTTTCCCCCTGGTTGCACATTTAATATACTGTTCAAATCTGGGGAATACTGACCTTAAATCAGCATGGTTGAAGTCCCCGCTATAATGTGCACTGCGTTTGGATGGGAGTTCTGCTGGTTGCTTATTGTCTTGTGCAGCTCCTCCATGGCCGAGTTAGCATTAGCATCGGGTGGTACATACACGGCCGTTACCATGACAACAGTAAACTCGCGAGGTAGGTAGACGGGTCTGCACTTCACAGTCAAATATTCCAAATCCGGGGAACAATGGCTGTCTACAGTCTTTGTGTTTTTGCACCAGCTGTCATTGGTGTAGATGCATAAACCCCCTCCTTTGATCTTACCGGAGTGGCCGTTCCTGTCGTGACGGTGGACCGTGTAGCCTGCTAGCTCAATAGCCGAGACCGGAATTGATGGCTGCAGCCAAGTCTCTGTGAGTAATATTATGCTGCTGTCCCGCACACACTTGTTGATTGCAATCTGTAATCTCAGTTCGTCGATTTTGTTGGTTATGGACCTGACGTTAGAGAGGAAAATACTCGAAGCGGTGGCTTAAATGGCTGTTTCTTTAGCCGTGCTAGTGGGCCCGCCCTGCAGCCACGCTTTGCCTCCTTTGTTTACGTTTCCTCTTTGTCTTGCCGCTGGGAAGAACCAACCACGGAGACCCTGGAGCTTTTATTATGTCCTCCGAATGCCGTGAAAATGGTGGTAGTCCGATGTAATGCTCCTTGCACAGCGTAATCCCAAACTCAGAAGGTCCTGACGACTGTAAGTGGACTCTACTCGTTGTATAATAATAAAAAACACACACATCCACACAGATACACGTAGAAAAAGTAAAAAACAAAACACCGAACGTGAGGAGCAGTGAGCCGCTGCGTCTGTGCGCGCCGCCATCTTAAACATATATCAAACAATTGATGAAGGGAATATTCAAGTTCATATGGGGGGGCTATGAATATGTGAAAAGGGCGTTAATGTATCAGGAGATTTCAGATGGTGGGAGGGATGTGCCCAATGTTCCCTTGAAGCTGGACGCAATATTTTACAGCAATGTATGCATACTTTTGAAAAAGAAATATATACACAAATGCCAAATTCTGATATGGCTATGGCTGTCTATACCACATCGCTTTTTAATAGGGTGGGATAATAAAGGCCCTAAAGCTGAGACTAGGCCGGAGTACTATCAGCGAATGGTTAAGTGGGGAGGGAGATATACGGAATGCAAGGATGAGGACATAGCAACAAACCATAAGTTATTATACAGGAAGTTGGTACAGAAACTCAAGGTCAATCCAGTAATGGTGAACCCTGAAGTGTGGACGCGGGCTCAGGACAAGTTTCAGGAACGGACTTAAAGACTTTAATTGGATGCATTTGCTTAGAAGGTTACCTGTTAGAGCCACGATGCATGCCCATAAGTTGGGGAAGTATAAAGATTGTCCAAGGGAAAATTGTATGGAAGATGAAACAATTGAACATGTATTGTGGGGATGTGATTACGCAAAAAAGGTGTGGGAAGGGGTGAAAGACAGTTACAAGTGTTTGAAGAATGTTACATATGATGAAATCACATCTTTTGGGGTTAAAGGGGTGGGAAAAGAACAAAAGAAAATAATCTGTATGTTGATATCAATTGTAAAACTTCAATTATGGAAAGCAAGACAGGGACAAATGACTGGAGCATACAAATGGAGGGAGATAGGGACATGCAGGGTAATAGAAAAAGAAATCGAAAGTATATACTGGTTTGAATTAGAAAGATGGGGAATTGATACAATAAAGGATAGGTGGAAATTAATTTTTTCAAAACCACCAAAAAAAAGGTGGTAGGAGATAATGGAGTGAGGTTATAGAAATGTGATTGTTTTTGGGTTCGGGTATTTCTTTTTGGGGTCTATTTTCTTCGATTATTGGTTTTCTTTATGATGTTTAATTAGGTTTACTGGAATGAAGGTCTGTTATTGATTTGGAAAATGATATGTTATGATTTACGAGAACGTGAAATGTAAAATGTAACCATGAGAATGTTTTTGAAAGTAAATAAAAAAATAAAAAAATAAAAAAAAATCTGTTCTTATCAGATCTCCGAGAAGCAAAGAAAGATGGTGACGGCGTCGGCCAGTTTTACTGAGAGGGATACCAGGACAACTGGAACAAGAAATACGTTTAGATTTGAGCTCATGGAGAAAGATGCCCACTTCCACGACAGAATAACCGTAGGACGAAGAATTCTTTTCGACGTTTTGAAGATACAACCGGAAGAGAGATACTGCTTGCAACAAAGTACTGCTAGTAAGCACTATGACGTGACCTTTTCCACAAATGACCAGGCGGAGGAAGTAAGGAGAAAGTGTATTGCAGAGGAAGATGGAGCGCTACGGAGATATATGGTGACTCTTTTGTATTGAAACGACTACAGAATACTAATGGTACACATGTATAACCCTTGGGTCACGGAAGAAACCATAAGGTACTTTTTGGGGAGATATGTCACCGTACTCCCTGGGGTACGCAAGATAAAAGATGGCCTGGGCATATGGACCGGGAAAAGACAATTCCATATTAAGCTGGAAATGGACAAAAACAGCGAGGATGGCTACCGTCACCCGCCCGCAGTTTTCTCCATTGGTGCGGACAGAGGCTTCCTTGTGTATGCAGGGCAGCCGCAGGCATGCAGGAGATGTGGGAGTACGGGACATGAGGCGGAACAGTGTGACCAGGTGAGGTGCAGAAGTTGCAACAATATGGGGCACACTACAAGGGACTGTAAGGAGCCCAAGAGATGTCATTTATGTGATTCAGAAGCACACATAGCAAGAGACTGTACCAAGCCGAGGCCTTGTGCAGCGGTGGTGAAGGCTGGACCCATAGAAAGAAAACGCAGTGAAGAGGAAAGAGACCCTGGAGAAGGAACAAAGTGTTTGGAGCCGCCAACAGGTGTGGAAAATCAGGCTGATGATGACAAGGTGGAAGGTGTGGAGGAGTCGGAGCGACATGAGGAGAAGGGAGAAAGGGGACCCGACAAGGATGAAAAGAAATTACAGCAAGGGGACGAACCCCAGCAGTGTTGGGAAGTGGTTGGAAAACCACGGAGGAAAACAGCAAAAAGAAGAAGAAAGGTGAGTCCAGTCGTCTCCCCGGAAGATGGCAAGCAGAGTGATCAGGGAATTAGGGAGGAGGAGCCGGGGGAAAGTGGAAATGCAGAGGGTTATGTGCTGAGGGGAACTCAAACTGAATGCATGCATACCCCCCTAAGTGACTTAATAAGTGATGGAGACTTGGAGGAGGAAGGCGAGAGCGATGAAAAGTTGGAGGACTCTTTTATAACAACTCTTCTGTCACATGCTAATGTGGTTAGTTAAAAATTTTAAGAAAGGAGGTAACGTGAATCATGAAGGTGTACTTTTTGTTTGGTGACCGGATCCTTGCAAGCTAAAAGAAAATAGAGACGGTGTTTACTTTATAGGAAATTTTATTCATTTTTATTATTTATTTTTTCTTTGTTTTTTGTTTCGGTATGGGAAAACTAAAAATAATTACGTTGAATGTTAGAGGGCTGAGAAATGCCCAGAAAAGGAAAATCGTCTTTGAATTTTTGCTAAGTTGTTACTTTGATATTTGTTTGGTTCAGAAGTTCATCTGAGAGACGAGAGGGATGTTGTTTTGTTTTCTGAGGAATGGCGGGGGGGCACGTTGGAGTATTGGGAGGGTACACGGATCTGGGGTCAGGGTATTATGTGGGTCCAAAGAAATACGGATAGTGGAGAGCTTTACTGTAATGCAAGGAAGAGTAATGGTGGTGGATATGGAAAAAGAAGGGTCTCAATGTCGAATAATTAATGTATATGCACAAGTGGAACCTGGGCAACACAAGGACCTCTTTTCAAAACTGGATACTTGTTTTTTAACTAGAAAAGCCATTATTGTGGGAGGGGATTTTAACTGCTCTTTGGAAAAGAAACAGCTTTCCCTCCCTTTTAGGACCTTTATAACCAAATATGGCTTAACTGATGCAGTGGGGAAGTTGTTGGGAAAGCAAGTGGGGTATACATGGGAAAATACAAGGGGGGCGAGGAGTAGGTTGGATTATATTCTAGTAGATAATAAAAGTAGAATAATAGACGGGGAAATAATACCTGTTTTTTTCACAGATCATCATGCAGTTGTAGTGGAGGTAGAAATACTTGGGCCAGATTTTGGTAAGGGGTATTGGAAGTTTAATAATGATGTTCTTGTAGAATATGCTTTTAAGGAAGGTTTTGCGAAAAATTTTCCCGATCTGGGCTGAGATGAAAAGTTTATACAGTAATAATGTGGCTTGGTGGGAGGATATAAAAAAGAAAATAAAGTTTACTGTTGATTATTGTACAGAGAGGTCAAAAGCTCGAAAGAAAGATTTTGTCGTAATTCAAAAGGAGATAGTGGAAATTTATGCTTTGAGAAATACGGGAGGGGGCATTGTTAAGGAAGGGTACTTGGAAAATTTAAAAATGAGACAGGAGGAACTTCTTGAGAGAAAAGCGCAGGCTGTAACATATAAACTGAAGAAAGAGGAGTATATGGAGCATGAGAAATGCTCCTCACATTTTTGGTGGATATTGACAAAAATGGGACCCAATGTCGAATAATAAATGAATACGCACAGGTGGAACCCGGGCTACGTACGGACCTCTTTTTAAAGATGGATACCTGCCGCTTGACTAGGAAAGCTATTATTGTGGGAGGGGATTTTAACTGCTCTTTGGAAAAGGAAAAGTTCTCCCTCCCCTTTAGGACCTTTATAACAAAATATGGCTTAACTGATGTAATGAGGAAGTTGTTGGGAAAGCGAGGTACACTTTGAAAAATACAAGGGGGGTGAAGAGTAGGTTGGATTACATGTTAGTAGATAAAAAGTCCAAAATAATAGAGGGGAAAACAATACCGGCTCTTTTTACAGATCATCACGCAGTTGATGTGGAGGTCGAGATAGTTGGGCCAGAATTTGGTAAAGGGTATTGGAAGTTTAATAATGATGTCCTCGCAGAGAATGCTTTTAGGGAAGGCTTCATGAAAATCTTCCCGATCTGGGCTGAGATGAAAAGCTTATACAGCAATAACGTGGCTTGGTGGGAGGATATAAAGAAAAAAATTAAAAAGTTTACGGTTGAATATTGTACAGAGAGGTCAAAAGCTCAAAAGAAAGAGTTTGATACAATTCAAAAGGAGATAGAAAAAATCTATGTTATGGAAAATAGGGGAGGGGGAATTGTCAAGGAATGGTATTTAGAAAATTTAAAAACGAGACAGGAGGAACTCCTTGAGAGAAAAGTGAGGGCCGTAACATATAAACTAAAACAGGAGGAGTATATGGAGCATGAGAAATGCTCCTCATATTTTTTTAGTAAAATGAAGACTCGGGATAAGAGAGGTGTGATAATGGACTGGAGAGGGATGGAAAGATGATGAGAGGGAGAGATGACCTATTAAGAACAGTGGAAGAGTACTATGGGAAATTGTTTACGAAGGAGAAGATGGATGAGAGGAAGGGGGAGAGGTTTATAAGATCTTTAAGGAGGAGGTTACCTGAAGAAAAAATCGGAGATTTGGGGGGGGGGGTACTGACGTTAGGTGAGTTGTATAATGCTGTTACGGCAATGAAGGCCAATAAGGTGCCTGGCATAGATGGTTTAACAAAAGAATTTTACGTGACTTTCTGGGATATGGTGGGGACCCACCTCTTGGAGGTTTTAAAGGAAATTATGGAGGGGGGTGAGATGTCGGAGAGTATGAAAACGGGCGTGGTAACCATGCTGTATAAGAAAGGAAATCCGACCCAACTGGAAAATTACAGGCCACTAACCATGTTGTGCGTGGACTATAAAGTATTGAGCAAGGTTCTGGCAAACAGGCTAGCAGGAGCCATGCCGTATATATTGGAAATGGACCAAACATGCAGGGTGCAGGGTAGGCAAATTGCATGGAATCTACATTTACATAGGGACGTACTGGCATACGTAAAGGAGAGAAACCTTGCTGCAATATGTGTAAGTTTGGATCAGCAGAAGGCCTTCGATAGGGTAGATCATGCATTTCTGTGGAAGGTTATAGAGGGGTTTGGTGTGGGAGGAGATTTCATAAAATGGGTGAAGGTTTCATATACGGGCATAAATTCTAAAATTAAAATTAATGGGCATTTAACGGATAAAGTGCAACAAACAAGGGGGACTGCGGCAAGGATGCCCGTTATCTGTGGTGTTATTTGTATTATATGCAGAACCCCTGGTGTGTGTAATAAGGGGGAGTCAGGTTGTTAAAGGGATAACGTTGCCCCGGGGCGAGAGCTTAAAAATATCGCAATATGCGGATGATACAATTTTATATTTGGCAGATGATGAAAGTTGAAGGGGGGTGATAGACATTATACAAGATTATGAAAAAGCAACTGGATCTAGAATAAATAAGGAGAAGACTAGGTATAAATACCTTGGAAAGTGGGAGGGGAGGAAGGATAAGATATGTGACTTTATGTTGTGCGAAGGCCCTATGGACGTATTAGGAATCTTCTTTGGGAATGGGGAGGGGGATGCACTTTGTAATTGAACAAACAAGATGGTGGCAGTTGAGAAGAAATTGGGATTATGGAGGACAAGAAAACTTTCTATATCAGGGATGTGTTGGTTATAAAGGCCGACGTATTGCCAAAGCTGCTGCACTTGGCTTATGTGTTCCCGATGCCGCAGAGGTATAGAGCCCAACTAATGAGGGGAATGTTTAAGTTTATATGGGGGGGCTATGAATATGTGAAAAGGACATTAATGTACCAGGAGATACCAGATGGTGGGAGGGATGTGCCGAACGTTCCCCTGAAGCTGGATGCAATATTTTACAGCAATGTATGCATACTTTTGAAAAAGAAATTCATACATAAATGCCAAACCCTTCTATGGTTTTGGCTGTCCGTACCATTCTGGTTTTTAATAGGGTGGGATAATAAAGGCCCTAAAGCTGAGACTAGGCCGGAGTACTATCAGCGAATGGTCAAGTGGGGGGGAGACATTCGGAATGCAAGGATGAGGACATAGTGACAAACCACAAGTTATTATACAGGAAGTTGGTACAGAAACTTAATATCATTTACACGGGCCAACCTCTGGTTTGCAGAAGATGTGGCAGCAAAGGCCATGAAGCCGCTCATTGCAATCAGGTGAGGTGTTGGAATTGTAATGACGTGGGGCATAGTATGAGAGACTGCACTGAATTAAAGAGATGTCATTTATGTGAGTCAGAGGAGCACATGGCAAGAGACTGTACGAAGCCCAGGTCATACGCAGCAGTAGTGGTGGGGCCGGTGGGCCAAGAGAAGGAAACTGGATATGACAAATTAGGAACACCCTCGTTAATGCAGGAGATTCCTGCAGGTGAAAGAAATGAGTCTGATGAGGAAGAAGAGGATTTGGAGAAAATGATAGAGGTTCCTTTGTTAGATACAGAGGACAGAAATAAGGAAGGAGCTTGCGCTATGAGTGAGGACATAACAGAGCAACCCTGGAGAGAGGTTAGAAAAGAAGGAAAAGGCAGGCTTCAACTACTCCGCCAGAAGATAGCAATGGGAAAAAACTAGAGACTGCGCTACTGTGTAGGGAGGGAGAAAGACATGCCCCAAAAGGAACTCAAACGGAGTGCACCCACACTCTTTTGAGCACCACAATAAGTGAAAATGACACGGATGATGGGAGTGAAAATGAAAGCAATATAGAAAGCTTCGTGATACGAACATTAATATTATTTTATTATTATTAAAATGGACAGAATAGAAGGGAGTAAATATTTTTCTTTTCCCTCCTTTTGGTATGTATTTTTTTGGACCAGTTTTCAGTTTTGTGTTCTTGGTAGCCCGATACACTTGGTTTTTATGTGGATAAGATATCAGAACAGAGGTTTTCATGGTTGCCCTTCTAGTAAATGGATAAGATGAAAATAATGACTATAAATGTCAGAGGACTGAGGAATGGAAAGAAAAGAAGATCTGTGTATGAGTTCCTAACTACTTGTGACTTTGACATATGTTTGATCCAAGAAGCTCACCTAAGAGACGAGGACGACGCTCTGCTCTTCACGAAGGAGTGGAAAGGAGGTGAAGCAGCGTGGAGTGTATATGGTTCAGGGGTGGGAGTTTTGTGTGGGAAAAGAAGTATTCAAATTACGGACACTTTTTCTGTAATACAGGGTAGGGTCTTGGTGGTGGATTTTAAAAAGGCCGGAATACATCGTCGTGTGGTAAATATTTATGCACACGCAGAACCACGAGCCCGTAGAGAACTCTTTTCTGGCTTGGATATCTGCTTCATGACAAGTAATGTAATCTACGTGGGCGGTGATTTAAACTGCTCCTTAGATAAGAACGATGGTTCTCTTCCACTCAGGAACCTTATGGCAAAGTATAGTTTAGTAGATGCGATGGGAAAGAATTTTTTGGCAACCGTCCAACCCATACGTGGGAAAATAGTCGGGGAATGAGAAATAGGCTAGATTACATACTAGTAGGAGATACAGAAAAGGTAATCGAAGCAGGGTCTTTCTATGCACCCTTTACTGATCACAAAGTAGTGTGGGCGAAGGTGAAATGTGAGGGGACAGCATATGGGAAAGGATATTGGAAATTAAATAATGATATTTTGGCGGAACAGGAATATAGGGTAAGCCTCAGAGGGATCTTCCAACATTGGGTGGATCTGAAATGTCTGTATGTGGATAGAGGGAGTTGGTGGGAGGAAATGAAAAAAAGAATAAAGAAATTTTCAATTGAATACAGTATGCGGAGAGCACAGGCCTCAAAGAAGGTCTTTAAGGATTTGCAGAGGGAAATCGCAAAAGGGGAAGGGGATAGGAACAGAAATAGAAATGGAGATAGAAGTGAGAATCTGGACGTCTTATTAAAAAAACAAGAGGATTTTTTCCAAAAGAGAGCGAAGACTAGGATGTTTAAGTTATATGGGTCAAGAGAAGTGTTCGGCTTACTTTTTTGCCCAAATGAAAATGAGGGAAGAAAGAGGATTAATTAAAGAATTGGAGAAAGGTGGGAAGATGATTACGGGTTCTGACAATTTACGGAAAGTAGTAGAAGAGTATTACACGCGTTTGTTTGAAAAGAAAGAGTTGGATAAAAATGCGCAGGGGATTCGTTTGAGGGGATTAGGGGAAAGGTTACCGGAGGAAGAAACAAAATTAATGGATAGAAGTATAAATAAGAACGAAATGTATGAAGCCTTGAAGAAAATGAAAAATAATAAGGTACCTGGAATAGAAAGAGTTTTATGTCACTTTCTGGGACCTTATCGGAGACCATTTGCTAGAAGTATTTAATGAAATGCGTGAAAAGGGTAGTATGTTGAAAAGTATGAGGACGGGGGTGATCAGTTTATTGCACAAGAAAGGCTCACCGGCAATACTTTCTAATTATAGACCTTTGTCTATGGTCTGTGTGGATTATAAAATTCTGAGCAGAGCTTTAGCGTTACTCTTGGCCCAGGCTATGCCGTTCATTATAAATGAAGACCAGACTTGCGGAGTAAAGGGCAGACAGATTGCTTGGAACTTGCAACTGCACAGAGACGTACTTTCGTATATAGAGGACAGGAATTTAGCCTCTATATGTGTAACAATCGATCAAGAAAAAGCCTTCGACAGGGTCAATTATGAATTCCTTTGGAGGGTGATGAGGACTTTCAATATAGGGGAAAATTACTTGAACTGGATAAAAATGATGTATGTTGATATTTGTGGTAAGGCGAAAGTAAATGGTTTCTTGACAGATGAGGTGTATCAGCAAAGAGGACTCAGACAAGGTTGTCCCTTGTCTGCCCTGCTTTACGTTATCTATGTAGAACCATTAGCAAGTGCGATAAGGGGAAATCAGAAAATTAGAGGGGTAGCTTTACCAGGGGGAGAAGTGCTAAAAATCTCCCAGTATGCTGACGACATTACCCTTTATTTGGGGAATGATGGGAGTGTGAGGGAAACGATGCAGCTAATACACACTTTTGAAAGGGCGGCAGGGTCAAGAGTAAATAAGGAAAAAACAAAATATAAATTTCTGGGAAGGTGGGCAGGCAGGAGGGAGAGGCTTTGCGGGCTTTCTTTATGTGAAAGCCCCATGCAGGTCTTAGGTATTAATTTCGGGAATCCCGGGGGAGATGCAGAACAGAATTGGGAGTCTAAAATGGCAAAAGTGAGGAGGAAATTGGGAATGTGGAAGAAAAGATGGCTCTCCATAACCGGCAGAGTTCTGGTCGTGAAAGCCGACATCCTGCCTGCCCTACCTACTTCATTTGGCATATGTTGTTCCATTACCACAAATGTTTAGGAAGGAACTAACACGAGAGGTGTTCAAGTTCATCTGGGGTGGGTACGAATATGTGAAAAGAACTATGATGTACCAGCCGATACAAAAAGGCGGGAGAGGCGTTCCATGCATCCCGCTAAAATTGGATATATTGTATTACTGCAACATTTGTAATATATTGAATAAGCCTTATATACATAAATGTCAATCTTTAATTCTCTTTTGGCTATCAGGTCCATTGAGACAATTTATCGAGTGGGACAACAGTGTGCCCAGAGCAGAAAACAGACCAGTGCATTATGCAAAATTGATTAAATGGCGGGAGAAGCACTTAGAATGTAAGGACAAGGACCTCGCTCTGAATCATAAGACCTTGTATAGGACTCTGGTGGAAAAAACCCACGCACAGCGTGTGTGGGTGAAAGAGGCTACATGGAAACGAGCGCAAGGAAAAGACCTGAGCAATGGGTGTAAAGATTTTAATTGGTTACTGTTACACAAGAAAATTCCTGTGAGGTCGATAATGAATGCACACAGATTAAGTGATAATAAAAACTGTCCAAGGAGTACGTGTCATGAAGAAGAAGAAACGATAGAACATGTAATGTGGGGATGTGTTTTTGCGCAAGAGGTGTGGAGAGAAATACAGGTACAATATGAGTGTCTAAATGGTATCCAATATGATGAGTTGATGTTCCTTATAGGGAAGGGGAAAAGAAACGAGGCTGGAGGAAAGATCTCCATGTTGACGGCCCTGACGAAATTGTACCTGTGGAAGGCACGACAGGGGTATATTCTGGGGTCTTATAAATGGACAGCTAGAACTACATGTAGAATAATAGTAAAAGAATTAGAGAAGACATGTTTTTTGGAGAAAACCAAATGGGGGTGGGATACGATTAAAGATAGGTGGAAACATGTCTTCCAAACACGACCCAAGATGGGGTTTTAAGAAGGCACAAGAGATTTATAATAAGGGGATAGCTTGGTCATTGTGTTTCGATAGATTCTCGCTGATCCAAAATGGAGGGTTTGTGTTTGAGAAGAATATTGTTAAGTATGGGCCCGCGCCGTTTGGTGCCTTCTTTCTTTCTTATTTTCTATTTCTTTTCTTATGTGTTTTTGTTGTTGTTTTCACTTTTTAACAAGCTGTACATGTGGATTGTGAAATGTGTGTGACTGATAAATAAAAATTTGGAAAAAAAAAATCTGTTCTTACTGGTGTTGAAAGCTGAAGTAATTGCTTCTATAGCGTTTTTGGCAACGACGTTACCAATCCCTTACAAAATATTAATATCACTGAGGAAGGCTATGTTTCATTTTCTTTGTGGAGGTCAACATGAGAGAGCAAAGAGAGAGACCAGTAGGGAAAGGGGGGAGAGCAGTACCAGAAATCGAGTCTAAGTGTAATGCAATATTTATCGCTCCAATTCTTAAGGCATGTTTTAGTGACTGTGGAATTAAAGAGATTATTTTTACTGCTACAATATAATCTACAGCATTAACATTGCATTAACAATATCACATATAGCTTTAAGACGGCATTAAGACATTTAAACACACTGACACCATATTAATCTTTATTACAGACAAAGTTAGAACCATTTTATACACACATTGCAGTTCTGTGCTTATAAAAGAGTTGAAGCTCGGCCGAGTAATTAAAGGTCAGAAGCTTCGTTCGGCGTGATGTCCGGACGATCTATTGGATAAGTGGCTTAGAGCTGAAGAAAGATCGCACACATGCTTACAAAACACATATATATACCACATATAACCTAGAAACAGGCCTGAATGTATTCAGCAACATGTTGCACTAGAGTTTGCTTGACAACAGGTGAAAGGAGAGGACAAGTCCATGGGGACCTCAATGGCCTGAGACCATCGCCTTATTTGGAAGAAGATGCCAGAAAGGGGAACTTCTGTGTCTGCATTTATCTCTTAAAATTGATCATGTCTGTAAAAAATACAAATAATGTTCTTAAGATGCAAATTATATTTTTGTAAACGCATGAGGGGGCGTTAACCCTGATGAATCAAAAGCAATCTGAAGTGTCTTTTTGGGCGGAGATCCATGCTGATTGTGTGCAGTAATTATCTCCCCGCGCGTGTGTTGAAATAAAATCATCGTTTGACCCAACCCTTCTGGACTTGTATTGTTTTGTACTCTTCCTCAATATTTGAACCCATAACATGACCCGAAAGATAAGCTTTGGCCATATTTTACTAGGTTTTGGGTGTGTTGGAGAGTGTTACAGGCGTGGGGTGTGCGCCCCTCCCTTAACGTGCCCTTCTCTGAACAATATCCTGTAATTCACAAGGTAGTGATTCATTTGTTGAAACGTTTTCCGACTAAGATAACACCTCAGGAGATAACTCGTGCAACTATAGAGGAGATATTGTTTCCAACAGTTAGTATGTCACCGATAGGGAAATTACGCGAAATCCACGCTAAACTGGCTTGGGGTAATATAAATAATAAACTTCTGCTAAATTCTCATAAGGACTTAGCGTGGCAAGCTGTTCAAGAATGTTTGCCGACAAGAGCCTTTTTGAAAAAAAGGGAGCGCACGAGTTGTGCACAGTGCCCAAGAAAGCGGTGTGGGGAAGACGAGACGGTTAAACATATATTTTGGGAATGTTCCTTTGCAAAAAAAAGTATGGGGCCTATTAGGACAGTGGTTGAAAGATTTAAGTAAAGAAGAGTTGACATATGAAACTATAATGTATGGTTTTTTGATAACAAATTGGGGGAAAGGGGAAACATGTTGGTGGATAATAGCGAATTGTGTAAAAGATGCTTTGTGGAGAGCGAGAAAGATTTGTGTATTTAAAAAGTATGAAATACCGGAAAGAGTTGTAATCAACAGCATGATTAGTTTGTTGAAAGATTATATTATAAGACTCTCCCTTGGTGAAAGTGAAGAGAACAAAAGAAAGATGTGGAAAGTACCAAGGAAGTATTTGAACATTTGTATGTAGAATAATGTGAGAGTATTTTTGTTGTTGTTTTGGTCCTGTTTGTTTTTTGTTTTTTTTACCTTTGTGGGTTTTCCCATTTGGGTCTTTGAACTTGGATGTCTCATTATTTTTGTATGAATGAACTGATGTAATTTTGTTTTTGAACAATAAAACTCTTTGAAAATTGAAAATTGAAATCTGTTCTTACTGAGAAGCACAATGGCGACTGCGTCGGCCAGCTATGCGGAGGCGAGCGACAGAGGGAGCGGTACGAAGAACACATTAAGATTTGATCTGATCGACAAAGACACTGCCTTCCAGGACCGGATAACTTTCGGGAAGAGAATCTTGTTTGACGCTCTGAATATACAGCCAGAGGAGGTCTACTGCTTACAGCAGAGCACAGCTAACAAATACTACGACGTGACGCTAACTACTAAAGACAGAGCGGAAGATGTGAGAAGGAATGCAAATATAACGACAAATGAAGACCTAAAAAGATATGCGGTGACCCCCTTGTACAGATGTGACTACAGGATTTTAACTGTACACATGTACAATCCATGGGTATCGGAAGAGACGATAAGGTGTTTCCTGGGGAGGCACGTGAAAGTGTTACCAGGTGTAAGAATAATAAAAGATGGACTGGGCATATGGACAGGTAAGAGACAATTTTGTATAAAATTGGAAGAAGACTTAAACAGCAAGGATGGCTTTCGACACCCGCCTGCGGTTTTCTCCATCGGGGCTGATAGAGACTTCCTTATCTATGTGGGTCAACCCTTGTGCTGCAGGAAATGCGGCGGCAAAGGACATGACGCTGAACATTGCGACCAGGTGAGGTGCCGAAGCTGCAATAGCATGGGCCACAGCACAAGAGACTGCACCGAACCAAAGAGGTGTCATTTATGTGAGTCCGAAGAACATATGGCAAGAGACTGCACGAAGCCCAGACCCTATGCGGCTGTAGTCAAGGGGTTCCTGGGGCAAGACAAGAAAAGCAGACATGAAACCGCGAGAGCACCTGTGATTGTTTTGGAATTACCGACAGGTGAAGGGAATGAGACTGACGAGACAGCGGAGGAGGTAGAGAAAACGGCGGGGGGGGGGCCCTACAGGAGGCCGAAGAGAGTAATGAGGATGGAGGAGAAGGAAAGAGCGAGGACACAGAGCCCACAGAGCAGCCTGGGAAAGTGGTCAAGAAGACAGGAAAGAAAACTGCGAAAAGAAGGAGAAGATTGGATTCGACCACTTCCCCGGAGGACGGATATGAGAGGGAGGCAGGGGCGGACCCTTCGACCGGTGAGGCGGAAGGACACGCCCCAAAAGGGACTCAAACGGAGTGCATGCACGCTCCTCTGAGCGTTTTGACGAGCGAAAATGAAATGGAGGATGGGAGCGAGACTGAAGGTAATTCAGATAAATTCATCATACGAACACTATTCTCCCAAGAAAGCTTGGGGAAGTAGATTTCATCATGAATGGTGAAACGGATGGAAAGAAGGGCTATGCCTGCACCTGTTGTTTGGCACAGGCTTCTTTGGCCCTGTTTAGGTTCTATTTTTGGTGCTTTGCTATTGCTGGGGTCAGTGGGCAAGGTTTCGGGAACTGGTCCTTTTTTCTATTTTCGTGAAGCAGCATGGAGCGTGGGGAGCGTACATGGATCAGGAGTGGGAGTTTTGTGTGGAAGGAAAAGCATCCAAATCATAGATATGTTCTCCGTAATCCAGGGTAGAGTGGTGGTAGTGGACATTAGAAAGGCTGGATTTCAATGTCGTGTGGTTAATATTTATGCACATGCAGTACCACGGGCCCGCAGAGAACTCTTTGCCGGCTTGGATATATGTTTTATGATGAGTAATGTGATCATCGCGGGAGGAGACTTAAATTGCTCACTAGACAAGGATGGTGGATCTTACCTGCTTACAGATTTTATGGCAAAGTATAGATTAGCGGATACTATGGGAAAGGTATCAGGCAAACAGGTGGGTTATACGTGGGAAAATAGTCGAGGAATGAGGAGTAGATTAGATTATTTATTAGTAGGAGATAAGGAAAAGGTAACGGGAGGGGGGACAATATTTGCCCCTTTTACTGATCATAAAGCAATTTGGGTAACGGTAACTTTCAGAGGAGTAGGTTTTGGTAAATGATATTGGAAACTGAATAATGACATCTTGGCAGAATATGAATATAGGGAAAGCTTTAGAGAAATCTTCGGAAATTAGGTGGAACTGAAAGGGTTGTATGAGGACAGAGTGAGTTGGTGGGAAGAAACGAAAAAGAGAATAAAAATGTTTTCAATTGCCTATAGCACGTGGAGAGGGCGGGCTTCCAAAGAGGTTTTCAAGAAGCTCCAGGAAAAGATTGCAGGGATAGAAGCTCAGAGGAATAACAATAAAAACGGAGAAGTGAGTGAGAAACTGAATGTATTATTGAAAAAACAGGAGGATTTGTTTCAGAAGAGAGCGAAGACAAGAATGTTTAAATTAATGCAGGAGGAGCATATGGGCCAGGAGAAGTGCTTGGCCTATTTCTTTGCTCAAATGAAAAGGAGAGAGGAGAAAAGGACAATTATGGAGCTGGAAAGTGGTTACTGGGTGGGACAACTTATTGAAGGTGGTTGAAGAGTACTATAGATCTTTGTTTGGGGAGGAAAAAGCAGATGGAGATGCCCAAGAAAAAATTTTGGGTTTTCTGGAAGAGAGGCTATCAGAGGATGAAAGGAAGATAATGGAAAGGAGTATAACAAATCACGAACTATATGAGGCGACAAAGACAATGAAAAATAACAAGGTACCTGGAATAGACGGACTTACGAAGGAGTTTTATATCACATTTTGGGATCTCATTGGAGACCACTTGTTGGAGGTATTTAATGAAATGTGTGAAAAGGGTAGAATGCCAAAGAGCATGAGGACAGGAGTGATAAGTCTAATACATAAGAAAGGTTCACCTGTAGCACTCTCAAACTATAGGCCTCTCTCAATGCTCTGCGTGGACTATAAAATCATGAGCAGAACTCTAGCAATACGTCTGGCCCGAGCTATGCCTGCTATTATAAATGCAGATCAGACATGCGGGGTGAAGGGCAGACAGATTGGTTGGAATCTGCAACTACATAGAGATGTGCTTATAGAAGAGAGGAACTTGACATCAATATGTCAATAAGCCTTCGATAGGGTTAACCACGATTTCCTGTGGAGGGTGATGAGAACTTTTGATATAGGAAAAATTTTTTTGAACTGGATAAGCATGATGTATATAGACATAATTTGCAAGGTAAAGTTAAATGGATACCTAACAGAGGCATGCGCAATAAGGGGAAATGAGAAAATCAGAGGGGTGGTTTTGCCAGGGGGGGAGGTGTTGAAAATCTCCCAGTACACAGATGACATTGTGCTCTATCTGGAAGATGATGGGAGTGTGAGGGAGACGATGCAAATGATACAGACCTTTGGGAGTGCGGTGGGGTCAAAGGTGAATAAGGAAAAATCAAAATATAGATATTTGGGAAGATGGGCAGGTAGAAGAGAGATGCTCTGTGGGCTCTCCTTGTGTGAAGGGCCCATGCGGGTTGTGGGCACTGATTTCGGGAATCCTGGGGGGGACGCAAATCACAATTGGAGTTTGAAGATGGTGAAAGTTACAAAGAAATTGGGGATGTGGTCAAAAAGAAAGCTCACTATAACTGGCAAAGTTTTGGCCGTAAAAGCCGACATCTTACCTGCCCTACTTCACTTGACATATGTCTTTCCAATGCCACAGACTCATAGGAAGTTGCTAACAGGGGAAATTTTTAAGTTCATTTGGGGGGATATGAATACGTAAAAAGAACAACGATGTATCAGACAATACAAAGAGGTGGGAGAGATGTCCCATGCATTCCCTTGAAACTAGATGTGATGTATTATTGCAATATCTGTAATTTATTGAACAGGCCCTATACACACAAATGTCAAGTTTTGATCCGTTTTTGATTATCCGGTCCCTTGAGACAATTGATTGAGTGGGACAATAGAGTGCCGAGGGCGGAAAGCAGGCCAGAATATTACGCAAGGATGATTAAATGGCAAGAAAAGCACCAGGAATATAAGGACAGGGACCTAATGTTGAACCACAAAAATCTGTACAGAACTTTGGTGCAGAAAACCCACACCCAAAACATATGGGTGCAGGAGGGACTGAGCAACGGGTGCAAAGACCTTAACTGGCTGCTGTTACATAAAAAAATACTAGTAAGGTCAATAATGTATGCACATAGATTGTGTGACAATAAGAACTGTCCAAGAAGCATATGCCAAAGAGAAGAAGCAATAGTGCACGTAATGTGGGGATGTCCTTTTGCGAGAGAAGTGTGGGGTGAAATGCAGAGGCAGTATGATTGTTTAAAAGGAATCTTGTATGATGATGTAATGTTTCTTACGGGGTGGGAGAAGGGAAGTAAACGAAAAGATAAGATTCTTTCGCTAGTGTCATTGGTGAAACTATACCTGTGGAAGGCCCGCCAAGGATATATTTTGGGATCATATAAATGGACCGTTATGGGCACATGTAGGATGGTAGAGAAGGAAATAGAAAAAGTATGTTGTTTTAAGAAACTGAAGTGGGGGTGGGATGCAATCAAAGACAGGTGGAAAGCCATTTTTCGGATGCCACCTAATCCAGGGGATTAGGAGGAGGGCACAAAAGGACCAAAGAGGAAGATAGTGGAGAGATTTTTTGGTTTTGATTGTTCTGAGAGTGATATATAGTCAGTGTTGGGAAGGTTACTTTTAAAATGTATTCCATTACAGAATACTGAATACATGCCCCAAAATGTATTCTGTAACGTATTCCGTTACGTTACTCAATGAGAGTAACGTATTCTGAATACTTTGGATTACTTAATATATTATCATGCTGTTTACAACTACGTGAATGTCCTATTGCTGTGATTTATTACTGTTACTGAAGGTCCGCGGCTCCGAAACGTAGTAAAGGGACCTCTGGCTCCGTGTCGGGCTGGTAGCCGAAAAATAGCTTTACTTTGTTGTCTGGGTCAACTTTGCTTGCCAGAGACAGAGAAAGGCGTTGAAAGGCTGCTCCAACGGAACTTATTTTTTCCGGAGGAAAACACGAACACAGTGTACAGTTGAGTCTTAATAGCTTACTTACAAATGGGCTCGTCAGGCACTCTTCTTGGCTGCAGTGGTTATTATTATATTTACATGCTTCCAGCTCCCGTATTTGCTTCGTGACAGCTTGGACTTCCTTTCTCTCCCTCCCTCGCTCACAGACACATAACGGGTATGGCAGTCCATTCTCCCTGCAGCACGGACTACACTGCCTATGAGGCTACATTCTTTAGAGCTATGCCTGTAGCATTCTGCCTTTTAGCTTAGCACAACAACAACAACAAAAAGGCGCTCTCTCACCCAGGAAACCCGCAGAGAGAGAGCGCGTCACCCTGTAACCATGGCAACCGTAATGCTGCCGCCTGGAACAACAGAACACAGCTGTCAAACAAACCCAAACAATCCTAACCCGCCACAATATGAAACAGGGAAGTACCGCAGTGTAATCCATTTATTTCACCAAAGTAACTGTATTCTGAATACCACCTTTTTAAACGGTAACTGTAACGGAATACAGTTACTCATATTTTGTATTCTGAATACGTAACGGCGGTATATGTATTCCATTACTCCCCAACACTGTATATAGTAAGACTAGTTTAGAGTCAAGAAGTGGTTGGGAAAATATGTTAATTGGATTGTCAATCGAGAGGATGTGATGTAACTTTGGCATTTTGTGTAAATGAATGTGTGTGACTGAAAATAAAGGAAAAAAAAAATCTGTTCTTACTGAGAAGCAAAATAGCGACTGCGTCGGCCAGAACCAACAAGGAGAACGCAGGAGGGAGTGGACTGAAGAACACTTTGAGGTTTGCCCTAATCGACAAAGAAGGAGTCTTTCAAGACAGAGTGACCTTCGGACGAAGAATCCTGTCTGATATCCTGAAAATGAGACCAGATGACATTTTTTGCCAACAACAGAGCACGGCAAAGAAATACTACGATGTCACTATGCTAACCAGTGACAGAGCGGAGGAGGTGAGGAGGGCGGCTATTACAACAGCTAACGAGGAGCTGCGGAAATACGCTGCAATTCCACTTTACTGGAACGATTACCGGATATCGACAGTCCACATGTACAATCCGTGGGTAACCGAAGAGACTATTAGATATTTCCTGGGGAGATATGTCACAGTTTTCCCCGGGGTAAGGATTATAAAGGATGGTCTTGGAATATGGACCGGGAAAAGACAGTTCCGTATAAAGTTGGAGGAGGACTTGACGAGCGAGGACGGGTATCGACATCCACCCGCTGTGTTCTCTATCGGGGCGGACAGGGACTTCCTGGTATACTCAGGGCAGCCGCAGTCATGTAGGAAGTGCGGGGGACATGGACACATGATGGATAATTGTGACCAGGTGAGGTGCAGGAATTGTGGGAGTATGGGACATGTTACAAGAGATTGTAGTAAACCCAAAAGGTGTCATTTATGTGACACCTTATGAGTCACACATGGGGAGAGACTGCACAAAACCCAGGCCCTACGCAGCTGTGTTGAAGGGGGACTCTATAAGAAGGGACAATGGAGAAGAGAAGGAAGGAGGGGAGGAAGATGCGATGGGTGAGGAAGTGCGTACAGGTGAGGCAAATGAGGCTGATGAAGTAGAGGGAGGAGCAGAGGGAAGGGGGGCGGGTTTTCAGGAGGAGGAGAGACAGAGCGACGAGGAAAGTTTGAGAGCGGAAAAGGAGGGGAAGGAGGAGTTTGAGCAGCAGTGGAAAGTGGTCAAAAGGTCAAGGAGGAAAGCTTCAAAAAAAGAGGAGAATAGTAAGCCCTGTTGTATCCCCAGAAGAAAATCAGGAGGATGAGGAGGTTGGGGATGTGCTGACTGAGATTATGGAGAGCTATGCGCCAAAAGGGACGCAGACTGAGTGCATGCATACACCACTGAGTGACATACTGAGTGGGGCTGAGACGGAAGAGGAGGGAGAGGGGAAATCAGAAGAATCCTTTATACGTTCACTATTTTCCCAGACGGATTTTGGAGATCAGGGGGCGAATTGAGAACTGATGTTTATCGTTTTTTTGTTATTAAATATGGAAATTAAGAAGATATGTAAAGAGGTGGTGTAATTAGTTTCTTTATATTTTTGTGACTTTATTTTCTAGTGGTCCTTTTTTTCTTATTTATACCTTTACGGTTGTATTTACACAGTTCACATAAAACATGGAAGAATTGAAGATTGTGACTGTGAATGTTAGAGGGTCGAGAAATTCCCAGAAGAGAGGAGTGGTTTTTGAGTTTTTAACAACTTGTATCTTTGACATCTGCCTAATGCAAGAAGTTCATTTAAGGCAGGGGTGTCGAACTCCAGGCCTCGAGGGCCGGTGTCCTGCAGGTTTTAGATATCACCCTGGGTCAACACACCTGAATCAAATGATTAGTTCATTACCAGGCTTCTGGATAACTGCAAGACACGTTGAGGAGGTCATTTAGCCATTTAAATCAGCTGTGCTGGATCAAGGAAACATCTAAAACCTGCAGGACACTGGCCCTCGAGGCCTGGAGTTCGACACCTGTGATTAAAGGGATGAAAGGGATGTTGAGTTATTTACTAAAGAATGGAGGAGGGGTGATGCTCATTGGAGCGTGGGGAGCGTACATGGGTCGGGGATAGGAGTGCTATGTGGGGATAAAGAAATAAGAATTGTGGATAGTTTTACGGTAGTACAGGGGAGGGTAATGTGTGTTGATATAAAAAAAGAGGGGTTTCCATTGTCGGGTAATTAATATATATGGGCATACAGAACCAGGGCCACGCAGGGAGCTGTTGACAAACTTGGATACATGTTTTATGACAAGCAAAAAGATCATTGTGGGGGGAGACTTTAACTGTTCCCTGGAAAAGGATGAGCGCTCTTATATACTTAGGATTTTCATTTCAAAATATGATCTGGTGGATGTTATGGGCAGATTGTATGGAAATCAGCTTGATTTCAGTTGGGAGAATAGTAGGGGAATAAAGAGTAGGTTGGACTACATCCTAATAGGGACTAAGGATGAAGTAATAGATGGCAAGGTGATGCTGGTATTTTTTTCGGCTCACAGTGCAGTAAGAGCTAGGGTGGTGGTTAGCGGACCAGAGTACGGGAAGGGGTACGGGAAAATGAACAATGAAGTATTAACGGAATATGATTTTAGGGAAAGTTTTATGAAGATGTTTGCAATCTGGGTTGAGATGAAAGGTTGATATCAGGATAGAGTGAGTTGGTGGGAGGGAACAAAAAAGAAAATAAAATCTTTTTTTGTGGATTATTGCTCCAGAAGATCAAGAAAATTTAAAGAAGATTTTATTGGGTTGCAAAAAGAGATAGAGGAGAGAATTTCGATTCGGAATATTAGGGATGAGAGGTATGAGAAAGAGAGACTTGAAATATTAAAAAGGAGGCAGAGGGATTTCTTTGAGAGAAGGGCGAGAGCTGTAACATTTAAATTAAAGTCAAAGGAGTTTGCAAAGAAAAGCGTCTGGACTTCTTTGAGTTGCTTGAAGACGTTTCACCTTTCATCCGAGAAGCTTCTTCAGTTCTAAGGTCAAATGGCCGAGAGTCCCAGATTTAAACCAGTGGGAGTATCCCCCAAGGAGGACAAAGGACCCCTGGTGATCCTCTAATCACATGCGCCAAGGTGTGAAAGTGGGTGTGGGACCTTATCAGCCAGGGTTTCAGGTGAGCTCATTGTGAAACCTGGCCCCACCCTATCATGTGATTTCCTGAGGTCAGATGGCCCAGGATGTGAGTGGGCGTTAAAGGCGTCTGGGAGGGAACTCAAAACTGGATTATAGATGGCAGACAGTTGGTGTCGTAAACCACCGCCTCTGTTCAAAGATGGTCGCTCACAGTGGACATAGATGGCCTCTTTCACTCCTCTTTCAAACCATCTGTCCTCTCTGTCCAATATGTGAACATTGGCATCCTCGAAAGAGTGACCTTTATCCTTAAGATGCAGGTGGACTGCTGAGTCTTGTCCTGTGGAGGTGGCTCTTCTATGTTGTGCCATGCGCTTGTGAAGTGGCTGTTTGGTCTCTCCAATGTAGCGGTCCACTGTGAGCGACCATCTTTGAACAGAGGCGGTGGTTTACGACACCAACTGTCTGCCATCTATAATCCAGTTTTGAGTTCCCTCCCAGACGCCTTAACGCCCACTCACATCCTGGGCCATCTGACCTCAGGAAATCACATGATAGGGTGGGGCCAGGTTTCACAATGAGCTCACCTGAAACCCTGGCTGATTGGGTCCCACACCCACTTTCACACCTTGGCGCATGTGATTAGAGGATCACCAGGGGTCCTTTGTCCCTCCTTGGGGATACTCCCACTGGGTTTAAATCTGGGACTCTCGGCCATTTGACCTTAGAACTGAAGAAGCTTCTCGGATGAGAGGTGAAACGTCTTCAAGCAACTCAAAGAAGTCCAGACGCTTTTCTTTGCAAACTCCTTTGACTACGATGACCTGGATGACTGAGAACCTTCACAGACATATTTAAATTAAAGCAGGAAGAATATATGGAGCATGAAAAATGCCCTGCTTATTTTTTTTAAGAAAATGACAGCCAGAAATGGTACGGTTACGATAGAGGAGTTGGAAAAGCAAGGGGAGGGTAAAATAGTGAGGGAACGTAAGGACTTATTGGAGACAGTAGAGGAATATTATGCACAGCTCTTTCGAGAGGAGAAGGTGGACCGTGATTTGGAGGTGAAATATCTAGATCATTTGGATAAAAGAGTACCGGAAGAAGTGAGGGAGGAGTTGGGAGGGGACATAACCGTGGAAGAAATGTATAACGCAGTAAGGTCAATGAAAAATAATAGGGTTCCCGGAATAGATGGACTGACTAAAGAATTCTATATGACTTTCTGGGGCCTGATAGGGGGGCATTTGTTGGAAGTTTTTAAAGACATGGTTAAAAAGGGTAAAATGACGAAAAGCATGCGGACGGGAATAGTCTCTTTGATTTATAAGAAGGGACAATCAAGTTCCCTTGCAAATTATAGGCAGCTTACTATGGTCTGTGTGGATTATAAAATATGGAGTAGGTAGGGTATTGGCAAATCGCCTGGCTCGGGCTATGCCCCATATTATCAGGATGGATCAAAGCTGTGGAGTAAAAGGCAGGCAGATAACGTGGAACCTACAATTGCACAGAGATGTGTTAAAGTACATAGAAGAGAGAAACTTGGCCGCAATCTGTGTTAGCCTTGATCAGCAGAAAGCCTTCGATAGAGTAGATCATAAATTTTTATGGGGTGTGGTAGAGCGCTTTGCAATGGGAAAAGAGTTTTTGAAGTGGGTAGTGATGATGTACACGGACATAGTATGCAGAGTAAAAGTGAACGTAATTTGACAGAAGAGGTGAGGCAAATGAGGGGATTGAGGCAAGGCTGCCCCCTTTCGGTATTGCTTTACGTTTTATAAGCAGAACCTTTTGCATGCGCAGTTAGGGAAAACTTGTCTATAAAGGGGATAGGGTTACCGGGAGGTGAGGTTTTAAAAATCTCACAATTTGCAGATGATATGATCTTGTATTTGGCAGATGACGAGAGCGTTCAGGAATCTCTAAGGGTTATGCATGATTTTTCGAGAGCTGCCGGGTCAAAAATAAATGTGGAGAAGTCAACATATAAATATTTGGGAAAATGGACGCACAGAAAGGAGAAAATCTGTGATTTCTCGTTATGTGAGGGGCCCATGAAGGTGTTGGGGATAACATTTGGGAATTTAGAGGGAGATGCTAATGTAAATTGGAGAAAAAAATTAAATAAGATAAATGTAAAATTGGGTTTATGGAAAAAAAGAAATTTGTCTGTAACGGGCAAGATTTTAGCCATAAAGGCCGATATGTTACCAGCTTTACTCCACCTGGCGTACATTTTTCCAGTGCCTCGTTTATTTAGGAAAAAGGTGATATGGGGAATTTTCAAGTTCATATGGGGGGGTTATGAGTATGTGAAGAGGACGATAATATACCAGACGATAAGGGAAGGAGGGAGGGATGTCCCTTGTATCCCGCTGAAGCTCGACGCGATCTTCTATAGTAATGTATGTAATTTGTTGAGCAAGACCTATATGCATAAATGTCAGATTTTAATGTGGTTTTGGTTATCCGGACCTTTCCGGGTTTTGGTTAAATGGGATAATAACGTGCCAAAGGCGGAAGATAGACCAGATTATTACCAACAAATGGACGACTGGAGAAAGAAGTACACTGAATGCAAGGATGTAGGGGTAATCATGAAGCATAGAGAGTTATATAGGAGCTTGGTGCAAAAATATAATATACAAATTGTTCTGGTGAAAGAGGAGGTGTGGGGAAGAGTCCAAGATAAAGAGCTGAGCAATAAGCACAAGGACTTCAACTGGTTGCTCCTGCATAAGAGATTCCCTGTGAGGTCCACAATGTATGCACATGGACTGGGGAAAAGTAAGTACTGTCCAAGAGAAAATTGCCTTGAGGAAGAGACTATAGTGCATTTGATGTGGGAGTGTGGTTTTGCCAAAAAGGTTTGGAAGGGGGTAAAGCACAGGTGTCGAACTCCAGGCCTCAAGGGCCGGTGTCCTGCAGGTTTTAGATGTTTCCTTGATCCAGCACAGCTGATTTAAATGGCTAAATGACCTCCTCAACGTGTCTTGCAGTTATCCAGAAGCCTGGTAATGAACTAATCATTTGATTCAGGTGTGTTGACCCAGGGTGATATCTAAAACCTGCAGGACACCGGCCCTCGAGGCCTGGAGTTCGACACCCCTGGGGTAAAGGAATATTACGAATGCTTGAGGGATATAACATATGAGGGTTCTGTGTATTCTGAAATAAAGGAGGGGGGAAAGCAACAGAGGGCAAAAATTTACCTGCTGTTGTCAATAGTAAAATTAAAATTATGGAGGGCATGGCAAGGATGGATTACAGGAGCATATAGATGGATGGAGGGAACATGTAAAAGAATTGAAAAGGAAATAGAACAAATTTGTATGTATGAGATTTTAAAATGGGGGTGGGAGGTGATAAATAGTGATGCGTGAATCATGAACGAATCGTTCAATACTCGAGAATCACTTTACTGACTCGTGAATCATGATTCACAAGCGCAACTGACTCACTGACTCATCCCTGTTGCTGTTAGCAAACTAATTTCATTAGTAGAAATATATCTAGCTTATAATTCAAATTGTGAAGAAAAAAACACAACATCCAGTATCTTAACAAAAACATTTCTGCTCTGAACTGGAAGAAAAACCCTGAGTAGAAGCTCACATCAAGACAATAGCTCCTCGGTTCACAGTAGCATCGCTCTGCTAACATGCTAACAGCACATTTGAGCTACTCACCCCCTCCCTTCCTGCGCTGAATCGTAGGGGAAGCAAATCACTCATGACTCACTAACCCCCTCCCTCCTGTGCTGAATCGTAGCGTGGCGAATCACTCAGGACTCACTAACCCCTCCCTCCTGTGCTGAATCGTAGTGTAAGCAAATCACTCAGGACTCACTAACCCCCTCCCTCCTGTGCTGAATCATAGGCGAGCGAATCACTCATGACTCGCTAACCCCCTCCCTCCTGTGCTGAATCATAGAGCGAACGAATCACTCACTCACTCACCCCCTCCCTCCTGGCTCGCAACTACTTCTTCTTCTTCTTGGTTGGAAACCAATGTTAAGGCGCACTACCGCCCCCTGGGTCACAGCTCAGTGGACATTTAAATGAGAAAATATATATTTGACACATGTAAGGAAAATACTAATAAAATAAAAATAAACAAAAGAAATGTTCCCTTTAGAAATTCTTTTTGCTCTTTTTGCTATATAAAATAGTTGTTTTCTTTAAGAATCACTCATCTTAGCAGTAGGATTTACATTAAAAGAGAAACAAATTAAGTTTGAGTGAAAGGCTACGTTCACACTGCAGGCGAAAGCGCATCAAATCCGATTTTTTCGCCCCTATGCGACCCATATCCGATCTTGGTATGACAGTGTGAACGGCACAAATCCGATATTTTCAAATCCGATCTGGGTCACTTTCAGTATGTGGTACTGAATCCGATACGTATCCGATGTTTAGAAAGCGACTGCTGTGTGAACGGTCAAGTCGCATTAAATCCGTCTTTACGTCACTGACACAAGACAGGCGCCAATTATCAGCGCCGGAGAAGCGCCCGAGAAGACATCGCGAACGATTTCCTACCATCCGGTGAAACTGTTGGGAAGACAACGTTGGAGAAATGTGAACATTTTATTTTTACTGTATTTTCTGCAGATTCTGACAGAAATCTGCAACTATCCTTTGAAGCACCGCTCCTCTAAAACAGCAAAAAGGATCATTAGTAGGTCATCTACATTATTATGTAAATAACAAAATAACTTAAAGCAAAAAATTGGGAAACATAAAGTCCGAAGTCTTTATATTAAGGGCAATCAGTCAAACAATACTGTTTGCTCTGGGTCTAAACAGAGCGAGTTGTGTGTGACATCTTCTTTTGCGCATGCGGGCCGCTTTGAGCGTTCACACTGGAGAGCGTTTGATGTCGCATTTTATGTGTAGTGTGAACAAGCAGACAAAAAAATCGGATTTGATCAAAAAATCGGAATTGAGCATTAAGACCTGCAGTGTGAACGTAGCCAAAATGTACATTTTTTGCACTCTCTGGTCAACTGACTCAGTGACTCAAATGACTCAAAAAACCCGATTCACTTTGGTGAGTGACTCATTAAAACTCGATTCAGTAAAAAGAATCAAATTTACCATCACTAGTGATAAAGGATAGGTGGAAAGTGTCATGGCCTGGGTCTAGGGACCCAGGGCTCATGTATGTTTAGTGTATGTTTATGTTTATATTTTCCGTGTGGTGTTTGGTTTGCTCTCCTTTTTTCTCCATGTTTCTCCGTGTGAGCTTACGGAGGTTTTTGGTTCGCTGAGGAGACTGCGAACCCAGAAGTGTTTCTGCTCCAGAGACAGCCACACCTGCCGCTCGTCGTCCTCTGCCAGCTGCAGTAGATTACGCTCGTCGAGGGAGCGGCATTTAAGACTGTAGCTGAGCTGAGGCCGACGCGGGATCCTTGAGTCAGAACTCGTCAGTACAGCCGTGGGCTTTTGTATAACTTCCGAGTTAATAGATTGCCTCCTAACCTCAATGTTTTTGTGTTACCAGGAATCTGGAACGGAGTGTGCTTTAAAGTCACGGTGTGGGAATAGGAGTTTTTTGGAGTCGCCACTTTTCACGGACATCTGCACTGTGTGGGATTCAGGGAGAATCGCCACGGACCACAGTGCCTGGATTTTGCATATAGTTGTGTGTTTTCCACCCCCTGTAAATAAATCCACTGTCCTTCACTAGAGTCTCGCGTTTGGGCCCTACTTTCACTGCCACTCCACGGTCTGCCATCGCAGCCCGTGACAGAAAGCTATTTTTACAAAACCTCCAGGACTAGAGGGTCAGAGAAGGGGATTAGACCATCTCGTCGGAGAATGGATGGAAAAAGGATACTGAAATAAAGGTGTGCTAAGACATGCAATGGAAACAAAAGGCGTAAGAATATATGTTGATAATGGTTTGTTTTGTTAAGTTACAGTGTAAAAAAAGTCCTACAAAAACAGTAATATTCCGGCAGCTGGGGCGCCAAAATAATACCGTAAAATAACAGAAAATAACTTTCTCATAAAAATACAGTTATTTTCAATAATAACAATACAGTTTGTTGCCCTAATTTTACATGTGATTTTGGCTTTTCAAGTGCTTTTAAACATTAAATTAGGAATATTTTAATGTGATTAAACAATGAAATTACCTATAGACAAGGTCAATGAATGTGGCAATATGAATAATAATGCTTAAATTTACAGAAATATACAGTTAACAGTTGGTTTAAATAACATTATTTGATGTAAAAAAAAAAAAAAGTTTTATATTCAATTATATTTCATGTAATACTACAGTATATAACACATAAAATAATTTGATTTCTCTTTCAAAACATGTCAAAAACTTGTCAAAACACTAAATATTGGGTTCAATATTACATTTTGCTGTTAATTTTAGATAATAACACATGTAAATTTAGTTTTTAGGTGTAATTTAACATAGATTTCCTGAATATTCAGTTACGTCAGTTACGTCAGAAAGAATAGGAAAGGTGTCTTGATCATTGTGATTTCGTTAATTATAGGCCGATATCCAAACTTCCATTCCTCTCCAAAATCCTAGAGAAGATAGTTCTCTCGCAACTCCAGGCTTACCTGGATGCGCATGACATCTGTGATAAATTTCAATCTGGTTTTAAACCTCGTCACAGCACTGAAACAGCTTTGCTGAGAGTCCTTAATGATCTTCTCTTAATTACTGATTCAGGGCATTCTGCTGTATTAGTCTTATTGGATTTGTCCTCAGCCTTTGATATGGTTGACCATAATATTTTATTAACGAGGTTAGAATGCACTGTGGGCATTTGGGGTGAAGCCCTTAACTGGTTCAAATCATACCTTTTGAACAGGTCCTTCTCCGTTACCTTGGGTACTTATTCTTCCTCAACTGCATCCTCATGCTGTGGTGTGCCCCAAGGCTCTGTGCTTGGCCCAATGTTATTCTCTTTATATATGCTCCCCCTAGGCTTAATCTTTGAAAAATATAACATTTCTTATCACCTCTATGCCGATGACATACAAATATATTTTCAATTACATGATGATGACATTGCTCCTTCGTTGCCCTGCTTCCTTGAGTGCATGAGAGAAGTCAGAGAATGGCTTTCAGACAATTCCCTTATTCTGAATGAAAAGAAAACGGAGATTGTGGTGTTTGGCAACCATATCCCTAGGGGCCTATTAGCTGATACCTTTGGTTCCTTTGCCACTTCTTTCTCTGACTCAGTTAGTGACCTAGGTGTCCTGCTGGATAGCTCTTTCAAATTTAACAAACAAGTATCTTCAGTAATCAAATCTAGTTTTTACCAACTGCGCCTTATTGCTAAGGCTAAGCACTATGTCCCTCATAAAGATCTTGTAAAGCTCATTCATGCTTTTGTGACTTCTAGATTGGATTACTGTAATTCTCTCTATTTTGGTCTTCACTCCGCTCTCCTTCACAGACTTCAGCTTGTCCAGAATGCTGCGGCTCGCCTCCTGACTGGCACTAGAAAGCATGCCTCTATCACCCCTGTTCTTATTGATTTGCATTGGTTACCCATAAAATATCGCATTGAATTTAAAATATTGTTGCTCACCTTTAAAATTTTAAATAATTTAGCCCCTCGTTATCTTGTCGATCTTCTTAGTCTATATGTCCCTGGGCGAGCCCTCAGGTCTTCAGCCCAGTTACTCTTGGCTCAGCCTAGATCTAGACTTAAATCTAGGGGTGACCGTGCTTTTGCCCTGGTTGCACCGAATCTGTGGAATAACCTTCCTATCGCTATCTGTGCGTCAGACTCCGTTTTATCTTTTAAATCCCGTTTAAAAACTCATTTAAGGGTTAGGGTTAGGGTGTTAGAAGCAGCCCTAGCTTTCTGAAAGTCTCACATTTAGGGCTGCTGCTGGCCATTTGGGTTCCCTTGGAGAAATTTGCAATGTAATTATATGCAAAGAACAACTACAGTAAAACAAAAGCCTCATTGTTATGCTGAATCTGATTATACTTAACTGATAAGCACTGCTATGTTTTAAGTTGTCACTTTAACACAAACTTTTACCAAAATAACTGAACGGATGGGACTGTGTTTACAGTGTAAGCACCACAAGTGTCAATGTATAGCCTATTACAATAAACTGAGATGAAGATAATACTTAAGACAATGCTATACCTGAAGCAGGACAGAGTGACAGAGAAGCCTGTCAGCAGACAGTAACATACTAACTGGCTAGAGCTAATGCTAGCTAAATGTGAATAGGATTTGCAGCCTATATTTCACTTTTCCCCTATCAAGAGGGCCACCCGTGCTGTTGACATTGGCTGTGAACCAGAGATCAGTGCTACTGAACACCAGATTATGTTATCCTCAGGATAAAGATAAGACCTTTTTATTCTCTCCACTCGTAGTCCACAATTTTGGTGATCAATGTCAGAACCTTTGGATTGACTGCAAGGTGTTTCTTAGATGTGTTCCGCTCCACTTTGGATCCCTTGTCAGAGTTTATCTTAAAGAGGCATCTGTCGAATGAAAAACAACAACTTAATTAAGAAACTGAGGACTGGACTGCATGTGTTTTTTACATTTGCAATTAATCTAACAGTGTAGATTGAGCTTGCTTTTGAGTGCATGTTTGGACATACAGGTCATTGTGGAACAGAGGGGTGATGCAAAGATGTTTGGTTAACCTGTGAGTCTCTATTGCAAATACTATCTCAGGTTAGTACTTGAGCTTGCTAACACCGTTCTTCAAGACTTTCTTGTACCATAATGACTACCAGACTGTAACAGTCCACACGGCCAATACAATACAATATTTTTTAGGGACATTTGTAACTGTGCTACCCAGAGTCAAGGAGATCAAAGTCTCATTGGGAATATGGACAGGGAAAAGACATTTAGAATTAAATTAAAGGAAGACCCAACTGGTTATGAAAGATATTGTCACCCACCTGCAAGTTTCACTATTCGGGCAGATTGGGGGATTCATTATGTCAATTAATAATTTGTTAGAAATGCAGTACATATGGACATACAGGAGATGCATGTAGCCAGGTGTGTTGCTGAAGTTATAATGCACTGGGACACAACGTAAGAGACTACAATGAATTAAGGAAATGTCATTTATGTAACGCAGAATCTCACTTGGCTAAAAACTGTCCCAAACCTTGATCCTATGCAGTTGTTCTTAGGGACAATACTTTCGCCAGCAGCCAAGAAACAAAGAGGGCCTTTGAAATACAAGACACCAATGATGCTGCAGTCAGTATTTCTCACTTTTTTCTCACTGGAATGGCTTAGCAACCCCCCAAGCTTACTAATTGATGAAGGGGCAAGATGAACATTGGCATCCTTTGTAGTTTTTTTTTTTTCTTCTTGTCTTTTGATATTTTGTAAGAAGCATTTTCTAAACTACATTCATAATAACCATGACAGATTTTAAAATTATGACCTGTTAAGACGAGGAGCAGTCTTTACTTACTTAACAACTTGTAATTTTGACAAACTCATGTTTATCAAGGAATGGGTCAAGGGAGAGTCCAAATGGCACGTGGGGTGGATACATTCAATCATCGTTATTGCCATCCTGCAATTTTTATTTATTGGGGCACACAAGTGTTTCCCTGTTTATGCAGGGCAACCAACAGTCTGTTGAAAATGTAGTGCAGACACTCAGTTGATAATTGCACACAGGTGTGTTGCCAAAACTGCTACGCTCTACAGGCTTTTGTGTTATGCTCTAAAGAGAAATGTACTTTATGCAATGCTAAATCTCATTTGGCCAAATTCTGCCTGGAACCCTGACTTTATGCAACTTTTTTGAGGGAAGGGATTTAGGCAGATGGCAGTGAAACAAGTGAAACTGAAAAACATTTCTGTTCTCTTGAAAGAGACACAGAGTGGCACAGGTGGGAAAAATGAGTGTGTCAATTAGCAATTAGGAAAAGGAAAAAGAAGGATGTGGAAAAGTAGTGGCATGTAGTCAGAGTGGCCATGCAATATGTATGTAAAGAGGAGGCAAGGTTGAGATTAGTGTATGTGAGGACAAGGAGTCAGAGAGAGAGACCAGTGGTGTGACGACCCACTCCATCTTGCCTTTTTTTAGCCTGTTTGTGCGTCTAATTTGCAGGCATTGGAGGGGTGGAAGGGCTCATTCCCAATCAGTAACAATGGCAACACCTGGGCCCTGTGCTCTCTAACAGCCATAAGCAGTCAGTTGCTGGGTGCTGCTTTACTTTGAGACACCTTTGCCTTTGGTTTGGTTCTGCACTAAGCAACATTGCGTACGCCATTCTTCCACCCATGCATGCATCTATACCACAGATTGTACTGACCACACACTCCATTGTTTGTGTAAGGCTTTGTTTTTGTTTCTTTTATTTGAAATACATTTTTGAATGATACTTGGTAGTGTAGTTCAAGCGGTAAGGAAGTTGAGAAGTAGACAGCACCTACTTTTCAACTTCAGCATCGATGTGGGACGGAGAGATTTCGCAGGTCTTTCCTCCCCACTGCTGTCAGACTCCACAACAAAGATTGTGCAGCTGATCAAACACACAAACCCACACATGTGCAATAAGACTAAGTGCAATACTCTTTTTTTCTGACAAAATTGTATTTTTACTCAGTTGTATATAGCATTTGTATTCTATTTTTATCCTATTGTATATTTTATTTTATTTTATTCTATATAGTATTTTATTTTATTCTTTTCTATTCTGTACAGTTGTGTACAGTATCTTTTTCTTGTTGTATTCCAGTGATCTCTAATTTTTGCTATATAACTTTGCACTGTCCACTTTCTGCTGTAACAAAACAAATAAAGGTTATCTTATCTTATCAGCAGACTGGTCAAATTTCTTCTTAGTGTATTTTATTTTCTGGCATCTCCATTCTGCCATCTCATTTTATACAGATTTTTTTTACACACACCTGAACCTCATTAGTCTCTACCATTAATAAATAGGTCACATCAAACAACACAATCTAAAAAAAAGAAACAAGAATAAGAATATTCTTGTCACGGTTCTGGATCAGTTTTGACCCAGTATTTTGAGTTCTTATGTTTTGGTTTATTTTTGAATGATGGATTGTTTTCTATTTCTCTGGATTATGATTTATATTCTGATTACTTAGTGATACTGTGTTGATTATTATTATTATTATTATTATTATTATTATTATTATTATTATTATAGTAGTTTTAGTTCAGTGTCAAGGCTGTCTCTCTCTGTCTAGTCCGTGTCTTAGTAAAGTGTGTCTTGTTTCCTGTTTTACTTTGAAGGTTCATGTTCATGTGTGATGTCAGCGTGTTCAGTTTTACTTCTCCCCCTGTCTCGTTAGCCCTTATTACTTCCAGCTGTGTTCCCCACCTGTGCGTGATCTCCCTGTGTTCTTCTGTGTTTATTTAAGTCGTGTCTTTTTATGTTGTAGTCGCTGGTCCGTCTGGGAATTTACCGTGCTTCATTCCGTGTGTTCTCCCTGCTATCAACCGCCATATGCCTCTGCTGACTCTCCTTCATGTTCGTGTTCATGTTTGCTGTTTTGTAGTTTAGTTTTGTGCCCAGTATAGTTTAGCTTAATCTCTGTTTGTCATTTTTCCCCTGTGCTTCGTGTTCCAATAAACCACCTTCACACCTCCCATGAGTGCCTGCAATTGTATCCTCTTTATTTTTCTCCACACGGCTCATCCCACCCGCCGTGACAATTCATCTAATTTACACACCCATTTACACAACTAAATGGTTTGAAAAGTAAAACACTTCATACAGTAAAACTCAAAAGGTTAATTTAAAGAAAATAAACAATACTATGCAAAAAGGAAAAACCCTTCATTTGGTTGCACCCAGTGATGCTATTAATGACATCATGAACCTATTTCACTAGCTGGGCCCACGTCCTCATTTTAAGTTTGACAGCATTTTAGTAGGTAAAAGTGAATGCTTTGACATGAATTGAGCTGCGGTTTGGGGAAGGCCTCGAAGGGGACTGGCAATGGCTCCCAGGCCTGGCAGATCCCCATGTACTAAACAGAAGTGAAGAAGGAGGGAGGGAGGGAGGGAGGGTGGGGCATGTAAACGAGAATGATCAGCTTGCAGAACTAGGGGAACCTATATAGATGACAGCTGGAAGGAGCATGTTTGGAGGCGGGGTCCTGCTCCTGAAATTCCGATAGATACTCTCCAAATAAACAGGAAGTGCTGGGCCAGCCCCTCCGATACATCATGTACTTAGCAATTAACCACTAGAGAGCTGGACAGGTATGTTTATAAATCATATTATATTGGGCAAATCTCTTACAAATTTGGACCTGAGGAAAGAACTGATTGTGAACTGGGAGGGGAAAATGCTTTAAACTATAAACTTCTATAAACTTTTAAAGTAAACACACGATGCATTTAAGGTTATCCTGTTTGGTTTTTATTTAAGAAAAGAATTTGTTCCACTGTGCGAGGACTGAGTCTGTTTCTTTTCTTGGATTCCAATTTCTCCTGCCTTAGAGAAAATCCTCTCTAATGGAGCAGATGATGCTGGAGTGCACAGAAACTGCAACGCAAGTTTGTACAGATGGGGGTATACAGTCTTCCTGGTTGCCCAGAAGTAGAGTGGATCCTCTGTCCGGGGAATCAAAGGATCTGCCATGTACCTCTATACGTCCGCTGTGGCATCTGTGGTAGCATTCCTTGCCTGCCTCTCCGCCACATGGCTTCTCACAGATCCCACAGACAATCACCTAAAAAGAATAAACAAATTAAATGGCTGCACATTTTGTAGAATAACATTTTCTGATTGGTTTTAAAATTAAAAGATTATTTTTTTTTTTTTTTTTTTTTTTTTTTACATTAAAATTGAAGAGTCAAATGTAAGTGTCTCTAAAGATATTTAATGATATTTATATTTTGAAAAGCAGATTTTAGTTTTGTTGAGACATTTTATATTTAGATATTTTCAACAACAGAATTAAAACTTTAAGACATTAAAGCAAATTCTTACAATTGAGACATTTTAAGAATATGCTGGAACCCTGTCAATGTGTTATGCACTTCAGGTCAACAAAAGCTACACCTGACTGAGTTGCGGAACCAGCTGCTGGCTCTGGCTGTGAGGAGGTAGATGGGGCAGGAGGGACAGGCATCCTTTGGTATTTTTTGTTTTCAGTGATGGTGGCACATTCTGCAGACGTCCACAGCATTGAATCTTGACTCGAGCAGTGTAGCATTGGTCATCACACTTATCATCAGTAGTAGTAGTAGTAGTAGTAGTAGTAGTAGTAGTAGTAGTAGTAGTAGTAGTAGTAGTAGTAGTAGTAGTAGTAGTAGTAGTATTATTAAACATCTATAAGTCACCTAGCATTCCTGTGAGGTTGATGCACAGCTGGTGGGCTTTGTCATCCAGAACTTGGGGTTGTTTTTTAGCGATTATATACCGCAGCATGCAGGCAAGGAATGACCTTGGACCCAGATACTCTCTGCTCTCCAGAAAGTTTAGTAGTGGGCATGTAAAATGAAGAAAGCACCCCCAGGCACTCTTTAACTAAGTGGTACTCTTCGGCAGTGATGGGTGTGAGATCCGTTCTCATTGAGACAAGGGCAGCACTAACTGACTCTTTCTCATACAGACACTGCAGCATGGTGTATGTGCTGTTCCACCTGGTGTCCACCTCCTGAAGGAGCTTTAGATGTGGTCTCCCCATCTGCTGCTGCATTTGGCAAAGCTTCTCCTTTGCTGTTGTGTTAGATCAGAAATGGCTTACTATTTTTCGAGCCTTTACCTCTGATCTCCTCAAGTCCAGGTGTGTTATCAATTGATTTTCTCAGAATTAGGTTCAGAGTATGTGCAATGCACTTTGTGTGGCACACTTTCAATATTTTCGAAGATGGAAATCATGTTTGGTTCTGCATCAGTGACGAGGCATCTGACTCTATTTTGGATGCACCACTCCTCCATCAAAGCCTTTTTCCCCTCAGAAATATTTTCTGCTGTATGTGTCTTCAGAAAATGTCGCACTCCTAGCAAAACTGTGGACGGTGTATCTTGTTCACTGACAAAATGACAGGTCACAGCCAAGTAGGCATCCATATAAACAGATGCCCACATGTCACTGGTGAGACTCACAGCTGTAGCCTTCACTTCTCTCTTTACTTCCTCCTTTTCCTCCTCGAATTTTAACACCACTGTTTCCTTTAGAGCTTTTCTGGTGGGGATTGTGTAGGCTGGGTCCAACACACCAATAAACTGGGCTGCGAGTCCTTCACAATCCTGTTCACCAAAGCTGCATCAACCATCTGCTGTCTGGTCTGAGTGGGCTCTGCGTTCATGATCCCTTCAATACAAAAAACCCCATTTGAATATGAGTATAAAAATGTGCTTAACTGTCTTGTGTAAGTTGATTAGGCTTTAATGCCATTATTCCCAGCTTGTTCGATAGTCATAAATTATGTTGCGATGTCGGACCTCTCCCAAGAAGTCACAACATGGCTGATGTGGTGACAGCGCTTTTATTGTGACAATAGTCCAACTGTGGTTTCAGCACACTGGTGTGGGACTCATTTGATGTCACTTGGGTTCACTGACTGCTTGGGTTCGCTGTCAGTCTACTCCCAGAGGGGACAGCATTGTGCTTGGCACGGAAATGCCTCAGCATCGATGAGGTGTTACGGTTGTAGGCCAGCTGCTCTTCACAGACCAAGCACTGGACCTAAGTAGTACATGAAGTAATTTCACTCTTATTTGTACAGACATATATATATATACCGTGTTTTTCGGAACATAATGCGCGCCGGATTATAAGGCGCACTGTCGACGGATGTCACTGATAACGAGACTCTGGCTAAACAAATCGAACCTCAACACAGTGCTTCTGAAGCAGTGTGTTGTGTGTTTGCGGGAGACAGTCAGGCAGGAGGACAGGCAGGCCACAGGCTTCCACGTCAAACAATGGTCACACTGAGAGGAGACTTAGACTGGCGAGGTGAAGCCGTCAGAGCTGGCTGAAGTAGTCCTCCGGTGATTGCCTCAAATGGGACGCAGGTGGTTTGAAGGTGGCCCAGCCCGGTGGTGTGGCCACCAAAGCCTCCCATGGCTCCCTGGATGCCGAGCCATGGGCTGTGACAGCTTTTGGCTTGCACTTCCTTTCCATTCTATAATTAGATGGGATAATAATTCACCTAAGGCTGAAAACATGCCCAGACATTACCAATATGTAATTAAATGAAAGAAGAACAGCAAGATTGCGAAAACATCAATATTATAAAGAAAAATAAATTATTGTATGAGAAGTTAGTAGGAAAGCTCAAAGTGACCTCTTTGATTGTATTCAACTCACACATGGGCTACAGATGAAAGGCTTAGATAGGAGATTAAATGACTTTAGCTTATACTAAACAAAAGCTTGCCAGTGTGATTTATATTACAGTGGTCCCTCGCTATAATGCGGTTCACCTTTTGTGGCCTCTGTGTTTTGCAGATTTTTTTGTGTGTGCAATTTTGCATGCTTTTTGTTTTGTTTTGTTTTAGAGCGCATTGTGTTCTGCATCCTGATTGTCTGTAGACCATTGTCAATCAATCTTGTGCCGTGTCTCCTGTACAGTACAGAATGCATTCAGCTTGTCAAATTTACATAAATCTGTTTTATTTTCATGTTCTGGACCTGAAAACAGGGTTTTGTCTTTGGTTTCATTCTATAGTACTGGACTTACTTTTCTACGAAGGTTTGAACTTTGAGAGAGTTTAAACAAGAGAGAAAAGTGTGAAAATGTTCATGTCCGTCAGAGAAAAGTGTATAAAGTGTGTAGTGAGGGGTTTTACAGCCTTAAAACATCTATAATAATTGTAAAAAATAAAGCTGACTACATCATGGATTTCACCTATCGCAGGTTATTTTTAGAACGTAACTCCAGCGATAAACGAGGGACCACTGTATATGCACATTGTTAACCATTCCTCGCCGTCAGTCCCCTGACCGTGGTCGGGAGACACGAGGGGAGATGCTTCCTCCATGGCCGAAGTTTGTCCTCCTTCGGGGTTAACTCCCTTCACTTTGTGGAGTAGTGAGGCAGGCAGAAATCAGCCGAGACACCGAAAAGTACTGAAGAGATGAGGCTTTTTAATAACAGTACTGCACTCCCCCAGGTACACTGCATAGGTTGTAGCCCGTTAAAACACTGCTCCCGGTCGCCCTCTCTACCCGTGTCACACTCTCTCTCTCTCTTTTCTTTTTTCCGCTCTCCGCGTTTCCTTCACGCGCATGCTCACACACACATCACATACACTCCTCACTGCACCCAGCCACACACAAGACGGCAATTCCCGCAACACTACCCCCACTCTGGATGGCAATTAAACAATAATTCCACTCCAGCATTGTAATGCATAAAACTGGAACACAATTCCCTTTACCACTTGGAGCCCACAGGAGATAAAAGTGTTAGCCATTACCGCATATAAGGTGAGGTATAGTATCAACTAGTGCACTTCAGTGGCAAAAACGTTGGCTCAAGCAAGGTGTACGTACATGTGCAAAATAAAGCATTTCAAGTGTTGTTAAGTAGGAAAGAAATTACACAATTGTAACTATTACATGGCGACCGGGAATAACTAACTTATCCTAGCATCTAGGAAGGCACAAATACAAATGGATAGGTGCATGTAGATAACCCCGTAGGTTCTTCAGATACTTCACCCCCCTTTTTTCCAAATGTAAACACTGAAACAATGAAAAATATAGCTCTCTTAAACCATTGTAGCTAACAGTGTAGGAGGCTGAAACGATTTAAACTTGAACTGAATCTTCAGTCCTACTTGGAACTGTCCATGGTAGGTAAACCAAGCTAAGTGATCCACACCCCATACCGGTCTGGTGCTCTGCGCCGACGAGTTGGTCGCTGAAACTGCTGGCCCAGATGGTCTGGCTCACCCACCACACCCCCACCATTCTCATGGTCTACATGGGAAGGGGACGATGGGACAACCACAACCAGAGCGGGATCAGCTGCAACTGAGACAGATGGCTGAGAGGCGCTGAGGCCATTGCCAGTTGCAGTAGAGAACAGACTGTGCAGACCCAGATCACGGTCTGCTGGGTCATCCTCTAAAGCTGGTGGTGGGACCTCTGTAGGTGACCACAGATGAGCTTGATCAAGGACCCAGGTGTTGTCCAGGGGCTCACGGCAGCGATAATGCTTAAGCTGGTCATGGTGGACAACTTTCACTTTAGACCTTGGGTTCTTCTGGATCCGATAAACTAGGTCATCCAATTGCCCCAGGACAAAGAATGGTCCTTCATACGATGGGAGGAACTTTTTGACCTTGTTCTTGATGTGACGTGTTCCTTTGATGAGATACCACACAGGATCTCCAGTCTTGTACTGTGTGTGGCAACAGTTCTTGTCATATTGCCTTTTTGCGCGCGTGACTGACTCACGCAGGGCTTCCCTGGCGATGAGGTGGGCCAGCTCCAGCCGCTCACGCATTTGCTGCACATACTCTGGAGCTGAGGGTTGGTTGTCTGGATCAGGAGGTAGACCTGCGACAAGGTCCACTGGCTCACTCAGTTCTCGGCCAAACATCATGAAGTTTGGGGTGAAACCTGTAGCACTGTGTTTGGTCGCCTGTAGGCCATAACAGCGTCACGGGATCATCAGGTCCCAGTCCCAATGGCAACGCTCTGCTGTGGAGGCCAGGATCTTTTGGAGAGTGGCATTAAAACTTTCAACCTGGCCATCTGACTGGGGTCGGAATGGCGTTGTATGAGTCTTGTCTATGCCAAACAAACTGCACACCCCCTGGAACACATCAGATTCAAAATTGCGTCCCTGGTCCCTGTGCAGTGCTTGAGGTATCCCGTAGCGGCACACCCACTCAGATGCAACGACCTCGGCAACGGTTGCAGCCCGTTCATCTGGGATAGGAAAGGCTTCAGTCCACTTTGTAAAGTAGTCTTGTATCACAAGCACATATCGGTTTCTGCGCTCTGTCTCATTCAGTGGTCCCATAATGTCCAGCGCAATGCGCTCCATTGGGGCTCCTACCCGGACAGTTCCCATCGGAGCTTGTGGTGTCTTCTGGGGTCGGGCTCTGGATGCACAGCTGGTACAAGTACGGCACCAAAGAGCGACGTCTTCCCTCATGTGATACCAATAGAATCGGGTTCGTAGCCTGGCCACAGTCCTCTCGACACCAAAATGTCCGCCCACTGGCCCCTCGTGCATCTGGCTCATCACTCCTGGTTTTAGCTTGCGTGGCAGTACGACCTGGGGGTAGAACTGGGTCTCGTCAAGGCAGTAGAAGCGACGGACCAGAACTCCATCTCTGATGTAGCGCCGTTTCCATTGAGCCCAGTATGTCTTAGTGGCCGGGCTGCATGGCGAGACAGTAGTCCATGGGGGGCGCTCACTGCTGGCCTCCATCCAGGCGCATATGGGTGCAATGTCTGCATCAGCGTCCTGGGCTTGGCTCAGCTCCCCCATGGTCCAGCCATGAAACAGAGAAGCAGTATCGAGAGTTTTAGCCACATATACTTTCTCAGTCAGCTTTACGGTGTGTGTGCCAGTGGAAATGTTCTGGTGTGATATGTCTGTGCTAGTGTGAATTATCTGTTCTGAGACGTCTGTGTTGGTAGGAGTGTTTTGACATAAAATGTCTGACATAGTAAAATCAGTTTGTTCTAAAGTCTTTATGTCTGGTGTAGGGGTGTTATGACCTACCCCCACTGGACACACCGCTGTAGTAGCTGGTTGTCCCTCCACCCTCACCGGACTCAGCAACAGGGAGCTGGTGTCAGAGTCCAACTCACATTGGACCGCCCGATGACTGGTCCCCCCGAGATGTTTGGAGGGGTCCTGCACTCTGCATGGACAGGACTGGCGACAGGGTCTTCTGGAGAGGCTATCAGCATTGGTGTGCACTCGACCTGGACGGTGGATGATCTCAAAGCTGTACTCGGCAAGCTTCTCGAGCCATCGAGCTAACTGTCCCTCTGGCTCTTTCATTTTTGTTAGCCAGCGCAGGCTACTGTGGTCTGTGCACACTTTGAAAGGCCGTCCGAGGAGGTACTGGCGAAAATGGGACGTGAAATCCACGACGGCTAGTAGTTCACGTCGTGTGGTGCAGTAGTTTTGTTCAGTTCTCGATAGCTTACGGCTGCCATATGCCAGCACACGCTCCACGCCCTGTTGCATCTGTGACAGCACCGCGCCGATGCCTGTGTCGCTGGCATCAGTGTCTAGTATCATTTCACCATGGTCAAGTGGATAGCCAAGAAGAGGGGCAGAGGTGAGTCGACACTTTAGCTTGTCGAAAGCTGCTTGGTGCTCAGCATGCCACTGAAAATGTGCGTTCTTCTTGGTCAGGTTGTGCAGGGGCTCGGCTATAGAGGCAAAGTCTTTCACGAACCGGCGATAATATGAGGCCAGGCCGATGAAGCGTCTGACCTCCTGGATGGACGTAGGTGCAGGCCACATCTGAACTTTTTGAACTTTGCTGGGGTCGGTAATAGAAGATAAGATAAGCAACTTCGCGGCGAAAGAGGCAGCATTTGGCAGGTTTCAGTTTCAAGTTAGCTTGTTGAAGTCTATAGAATACCTGGCCAAGCCGTTGCAGCATCCCTGACACGTCCTTAGCTAGCACAGTGATGTCGTCCAAGTAGACCAGGCAGGTCTCCCACTGCATGCCAGCCAGGACGCGGTCCATCAGCCGCTGGAACGTCGCCGGGGCATTGCATAGTCCAAATGGCATGACGTTCCACTCAAAGAGGCCTGTCCTAGTGCAGAAAGCGGCGGCCCTGCGTGCTCTAGGCGTCAGCTCAACCTGCCAGTAGCCTGATGCGAGGTCTAATGTGCTGAACCATCTGGCAGTCGAGAATGTGTCCAGCGTGTCCTGAATGCGGGGCAGTGGGTAGGCGTCTGTTATGGTGTGGTCGTTGAGAGCCCTGTAGTCAATGCAGAGACGGTATGTCCCATCTTTCTTACGCACCATAACGATGGGCGAAGCCCAGCTGCTGCAGCTGCGTTGGGCGAGACCACTCTATAGGCTGTCGTAGATCTGCTGATCAGCGTGTTGCTGCTTTTCCCCTGCCATTCTTCGTGGATGTTGTTTGACTGGAGCACCAGGACGGGTTATGATGTCGTGCTGCACAAGGCTGGTTCGGCCCAGGTCAGCAGGCCCTGTAGAAAACACATGTCCATAAGTGCAAAGCAAGCGTTTCAGTTGGAGCTGTTCATAGTCATTGAGGTCTGTGGAGCTCTGGGCATAGAGCTCCTGCAGGTGCAGAGGAACCACAGGAGGGCTGGTCAGTGAGTCTGCAGCTGGGGAGACCATGGAGGGTTCCACGGCCTCAGCTGGCTGGAGGAGCCCGGCAATGGATCCCTCCTTAATTGTTACTGCTTTATTGCCGGGGTTAAAAAGCCGAAGTGGGACAGCTTTAGAAGGCTGTGCATTGACTAGGACTCTGGCGATAAGTACTTTGTGCTTCTCAACGAAACCTTTGGTGGGACTAAGCATCATGTCACCTTGAGCTGCTGCACCAGGATGCACATTGCCTTTCACCATATACTCTTGCCCCGGTTCCACCACCACAGTTCTAGCTATTCTCACTGCGTGTGACTTTGTACTAGCTTCGGTTTGGTAGTAGAGCACCTCTTCACCGAACAGGATGATGCGGCGTTTGCCGAAATCAAGACCTGCTTCAGCTTGAGTGAGGAAGGGATGCCCAAGCAGCACCTCATTTCCTGCTATATCTGCCACCAGGAAATCAACATCCACTTGTCGATCGTTGATACTGACAGGTATCTGGGCTTCACCTAGCACCGGCACGTCCCCAGGTCCCACACCAAGCAAGGTCTCAACAACTGAGGGCTGTAGTGGTGGCCTCACGTCTGGGTGGATGGAGTTGTAGTAAGGCAGCGGCAGCACGCTCCTCCGGGCCCCACTGTCCAAAACAGCACATACCTCCACTTCATAGAGGCGCATGGGGATACTCATTTCTTGGCTTTGGCACTTAAGGTGGAGCACGGTGGGTTTTGGGCTGTCCCAAGGGCTACCATTCAATGTTAAGGCCTTGGTGGTTTTGTGAGGGGAAGGGCACTGCTTTTGGACATGGCCCCAACCTTGACAGTTATGGCAGCGAACCCCACCCCTTTTAAAGTTTCTGTGATTTTTCTGTGTTGTCAAGGGTGCATGTGGAACAAAGCGATTCGGTGAGAGGCTAGCTGCAGGTGCATTCTCAGCAGCAGTCTCATCTTTGTCCTTTTCTCTGACCACAGCAGCTCGGGGCCGGCGTTCAGCTGAGTTACGGGCTCCTTGCTGCATGGCACTGGTTACATAAGATGCAGCCCTTTTAGTGGTTTCGTGTCGGTGGGCTATTTCGTATGCACAGGCAAGTGTGGCTGGGTGCCTCTCTAGCAACTTCTGTACTATTTCTGCATCACCCAGCCCATTGGTGAAAACTTCAACAGCTATAGAGTCTTGTTCAATCTCTGCTCTATCACCATATGCAACAGCCACTTTCCCATAAATGTCATCTCTGAAAACATGCAGGGCCTCACCAGGTTTACGCCTCAATTCTACAGCAACAGCATCTGCATGGTCAGAAGAAGGACCATATGCAGTTTCCAGTTCGTCCACCAGGCGGCGGTAATCCCATTTGGATGAGCGGGGATTTCTGTGGATAATAGCCCCTGCTGCTCCAACTAGGCAGAATTTAAGCTGAGTTGTCATTGTTTTTTCTGACCAATAGTTGGCTTCAGCGCAGCTCTCAAACCTGTGCCGAAATTCCTTCCACGGTGTGGTGCCGTCATATTGGCCCGGACGTAGAGTGGGGACTCTCTCTCTAGGGTCACCGTCCTCTTCACTGTCAGATGGTGGCTGACGGGGCACACAGCGGGTCTTGCCTGGTTTTGAGCGGGGTTTATGCTGTGTAGTGGTTTGCCCATAGCTTATGGCTTCATTAAGGCTACTGGAAGGCACACATTGCATGGGTGTATTTAACATTGCATTAAATTGAGCCGGTGTGCTGTGTACAAAACTGTTCATGTGAGCGGGGGAAAATGGGTTTGAGTCTGGATAGTGCATTTTCATTTGGGGAGTAGGAGCTGGATAATAGTTCATGCTGCTGCTGCTGCCTGTGTTTCCCTCATGGCCGTAGCTGCGGCATTCAGCATCGACGAAGGGATTCGTGCGGGAAAACTGCGGCTGGGCAGGACCATCGGGCGGCGCGAATACATCCTCTCCATTAGCGTGTGTGTTAGTACGTCTTGATGCATTCTCAATCATCCAGGAAAGTAAATCTCCAAAAGTTGAATCTGTTCATCTGGACGTAGCGTTTTGTGGGAGAAACGTTTCGTCACTCATCCAAGTGACTTCTTCAGTCTGAAGAAGTCACACACAAGACGGCAATTCCCGCAACAACATAAACGAATGTTGGATCTTTTTGTATGGTGACCTTCGGTTTTAGAAAGGTGCCCTCAAATAAAATGTATTATTATCATTACTATTATTATTATTAAATTAATATTTTCAGAGAGAGAACTGTTTGGGGGTGGAGTTGATTTGGTCATGTGTTAGTCTTGCTTTGCAAGACAAGCTACAGTTAAAGATTCCTATAAGTGGACAGTGGACGATTTGTCATGTCCTTAGGGATTGTTTTTTCTCTTCTTCTTTACAAACTTTGTTGAAGAAGTGGTTTAGCTGTTTAGGTTTAATTACTTATGAAGAGATGCATGCTCAATCATCCAGGTAAGGAAATCCCAAAAAGTTGATTCTGTTCATCTGGATTTAACGTTTCTCCTAGAAAAGTCACTCAGGAGACCAAAGAAGTCACTTGGACGAGTTACAAAATGTTACAAAAAGGAACACAGTTTGTCCCGTACTTTAGCTGAAATGAAAAAAGACACAAAGCTGGAGTTATTCTGTGTTTACGCTGCACAGCTGCCTCTTCTCCTCTCATTCTCTCCCCTCCCTCTCCTGTTGCTACGTCAATCATGAAACGATCAATGATCAGCTGATCGGCTTTTCTCTCTTGTTTGTTTATCGCCCACTTTGCGCCAGAAAGAGGAAACTGCCGGATGTCGCACTAAACAACAGCAGCACGTTTAAGCTTGGTCAGCTGTTGTTAGAATTTATTTAATATTAATTTCTAGTATCAGCTGATGTTTGCTGGAGCTACAGCTGTAAAAGCTGCTAGTCATGATGGTTTGTATATCTGGTGAGAGGGAAACATGAAGATGAAACCAGGAGATGTCCTTACTGAATCATCAGAGCTGAACAGGTGATGGAGAAACGGGTTTACCTTTTAGGTGACGTGAATGAGTTGAAGGGAAGTTATGAACTGTTTCTGAGAGAAAAATAACACCAGGATCCTTTTCTACGTAGCTGACAGCTGGTAACTGTGCAGGGGCGGGTCTAGCAAAGCTTTGCCAGGGGGCCAGGTAGGGCATTAACAGGGAAAGGGGGGCACAAAGAAATACTTTCTTATTCTCATTTAAAATGTCTGGCTGTTATTAAATAATTATCTGAATCTTACAACCAAAGTTTTTATCTGACATAAAATGTATAGAAATCATACATATAACATCGAAGTAGCTGGAATCCATGCGTGTTCATGGAGCTTGCATTTTCACCTGCTGGACATCACTACCTGACAACTTTAACTGTCTTCAGAACATTGCAGAGGTCTTATTGACAGTATTTGGCTCTACATATCTGTGTGAGCAGATTTTCTGTCACATGAGTGTCCTCGGGTAGCCGTCTGAATGCTGGACACTCGTAGACCTGTGTCTCTGAGTGGGAGACCAGAGATCACATTAACATGTGTGTCTCTGTATTAACAAACATGCCATATTGGCCTAGTTTATTTTTCTTATCATTGTTGTGAGGAGACCATAAATAGCATTTGTATTTTCTGTATTTGCTGTTATGGAGTTCTTGTTATGGATAAAAAGTGTCTTTTTTTTTGTTTCAAAATAGCTGATAACTATTCGCTGATAGCTGCCAACATCTGCGAACAAATATACTTCTATAAAGTGGTTCTATATAGTGTGTAACTGTTAATATAGAGCGTTATTAAATTTATTGCTAATGCAATCATATGGCACATTGACTTCTGAGGAAATTTTAAATGACACTCGCCATCAGAAAGGTTGCCTACCCCTGCCATATGCCCTGCCATGGGGTTATAATGAGCCGCCTGGAAAATTATTTCCCGGCGGCCTCGTAGCACCGACAACTGGGTGTGCGTCTCCTCCTTGCGAGCGTCACAACTCACTCGATAGGTTATATCTTTTAATAACACGAAACGTGGGTAGGTCCGCGCGGCTTCATGGCGCACCACATGACCATCAATCTCAATCACTTGATCGAAGGCTGAGCGTAAGGTGTCGTCACGAGACTGTTCCAGTGGGAAATCTCCCTTGGGGTAATTTCCGGAGCCGGCGGGTCCTCCCTTGAAGGGCCCGCCGTCTCCCCCTCCCCGGAGTCAGCGTCGGACGACCCTGCGTCACCGCTGAGCGCCGCCCAGACACTACACACTACCAATGGTCATGATCGCATCCCCGCATAATGTCCCAACAGCTGATGAAACCCCAGCCAATTCGTGCCCAAGATAAGGGGATGCGACAGGCGCAGGCTAACCGCAGCCTTAACTCTATGCGTTTTGCCCCTATATTTTAACAACAGTGACACTATGGGATACTTGTGCACATCACCATGAACACACCTCACCTCCACCCACTCCGCCTCCAGCAATGCCCCGAGGCGAACCAAGCTTTGGTGCACGAGGGTCTGCGTACAGCCCATGTCCACCAAAGCCTGGCGTATACCCCCTTGAGCCCTTACCGGAATGCTGTATGTCTCTCCTGGACCGGGGGAGGGTGCTGGGGCACCGGTGACACGGAACACCTACCCCACTTCCATCAGTGGACAATCCCTCCTCAGGTGTCCCGGCTGCGCGATCCCTGGGGAGGCAAAGTGGAAGAAAACGGGCTCGTAGGACTCCACGCCAGGGCCCATTCTCCCGGCACCAGCGCTGGAGCCCGTCGGCGCGGTGCTGGTACCGGGGCCTGCTTGCCAGGCAGCCGGCTGGCTCCTCCCGGCTCCACTGCTTTGGCGGCCAGGTGATCCTCCGCCAGCGTAACCGTCACCTCCAGCTTGGCAGGTCTATGACACCGGACCCATCTCGCCGTCTCCGCCGGCAGCCCCTCCACAAACTGCGGGGGTCAGACATTCCACACTGGGTTTCGGCACCACTTGTGACCAATGTTCCCTCTAATTTTTCATGTGTCTGAGCGAACACACAAACTCCCTGAGCGATCCCTTGGACCACTGTGAGCGACATCAGACGTGTGCACTGTGGTCACGCCAGCACCTAATCCATCCAAGTTACATGGTTTATTAAAATCAAATCAAATTACAGCAGTTACATTTATGTTAGACTACTTTTAATGAACTGTTTTAGCCCATTTACAATGAAAATGTAAAAAAAATCTAGTCATTGACCTGTGTAGTATGTTAACACTATTGGAAGTAAAAATAACTTGGAACTCCAATTTCGAAAACACAACTTTCTTTTTTTTTTTTTTTTATAAAGCTCTGACTTGTATTATGAGTATGAGTCTGTGGTCTGGGAGAGAGTCCTGTAACTCTCTGTCTGCAAAATATAGTATATAATGACCAATGCTGGGCAATTAATTATATAGTTTTTTGAAGAAGTAACTCAGTTTGGCAAACAGCAAAGTTTTTTGCAACTTTTTTTTAATGCAGCCAAGGCATTTTTAAATAAACATTTCAAACTATTTACAGAACAATCAGCTGTTCTGCATGAAATCTGATGCCACACACATTATTTGTGCCACTCGAAAAAATAATTTCTGTCCACTATGAGATAAAGGAGAACAACAGCCTGATACCTGCAGGCCTGACAACAGGAGATGTATCACTCCTGTAACACCTGTAACATTCAGCAGTCGCCTCATTGTTCTGACACACACAACAAAACTATTGACTACACTACACACTAACTACACACTAACTACACAAGATTTGCGCTAAACGTCTCAAATCTCTCACGTCTCAGAACACCGCCGTCACTCCTAAAAATTCCCCCCGTTTCTTAACAACTAGATGCCACATTGCCATATCATTTTTTGATTGGTCGACATGGTACTTTTTTGGACGAATAGGAAAGGGGGAGCGGGGGGGGGTTTGTTTTTGCTCACAGGCGGAGAGTGCTTTCGATCCTTTTTTCTTATAAAACGCCGTTTTTACCGTTTCTTCCCGCAGTAAATATAAACAACAATAGTATTCAGGAAGAAAACCAAACATTGCATATTTTTTTATCACAACTCTGGTTTTACGTGGCCTATCAACACAATTTAAAAACTGGTATAAAGTCCACACTTTTTCCGTCAATTGTTCCGTCTGTCCTGCTCACATCTCCAATGGTTGTACACGTTGTCATTAACGTGGCTTCACTCCACATCAGCCACGCCGCTTTGTTAGCTAAAACTCCAGTGTCGGCACTTAACACTAGAATTACTGAGCCTTTTTTACCTGGTGCAAGTTCCTACTACTAGATTTACTAGCCTGCGCAAATTTGCGTAAATTCCCCCCGACCTTAACACCTCTTGGCACCCCGCTGAGATTTTCACAGGTCTTCAGCTCCATTGTTCTCTTGCTTTTGTTGTGCAAACACACCCTCCCCCAAACCCTAACCATGAGAGATTCAGGTCTTTCCTTCCCTGCAAGGCTACTTTCCTTCCTTACCTGCAGTGTACAATACACCATGGTAGTTTCTATGTGCAATATTTCTCATATGCAATATTAGTTCTTGTCAATCCTTGTCACTACATTGCATGCCTGTCCATAAACATATATACACAGAGTTGTACATATATTTATATAGCCACACCTTATATAATATGCATAAAGTCTAGTTATACACACAGACACATCTATATCATATATATATATATATATATATATATATATATATATACATATATATATATATATATATATATATATATATATATGTGTGTATATATGTGTATATATATATATATATATATATATATATATATATATATATGTATATATATATATATATATATATATGTATATGTATATATATATATATATATATATATATATATATATATATATATATATATATATATGTATATATATATATATATATATGTATATATATATATATATATATATATATATATATATATATATATATATATATATATATGTATATATATATATATATATATATATATATATATATATATATATATGTATATATATATATATATATATATATATATATATATATATATATATATATGTATATGTATATATATATATATATATATATATATATATATATATATATATATATATATATATATATATATATATATATATATTTTACATGCACACACATGGATGGATAGATAGATATATGTGTGTGTATACATACACCAATATTTTTGAATACACGTGTCCATATATATGTTTCCAGATTGTTTGTATAGTGCACTTTCTATACCATGCTCTGTCCACTTTTTTTGCAATGACAATGCAGATTTTCCACTTGTGGGACAAATAAATGCAGATGTTGTGTGTGTGTGTGTGTGTGTGTGTGTGTGTGTGTGTGTGTGTGTGTGTGTGTGTGTGTGTGTGTGTGTGTGCAACATTGGCATTTGTTTACTCAGATCCAAGGCAGGCCAAACTTCTGTGTTACAACCTACATACAAAAGACACACATTCACAATATATGGATACACAAGTCTGTTTTATTTCAAAGTGTTTCAAACTTTACAGCGTTTGCAGACCCAGTGTCCATCATCCCTGCATTTGGCACAGGTGAATTTCTGACATGTTGCACAGGTAAACCTGCTTCGATTCCTGTTGCAGCTCTCTTGCACCTGGCACTGCGTTGTCTTTACAGTCCCTGGCACAGCAGCTGCAGCAGCCTGCCTCTGTGCTAATATTTCCTTGTGCTGCATGAATCGGCTACTGAAGTTGCTGAGCTAAAAGACTCAGAAACAATCTTCTTTGCCTGTCCACCCTGTACATGCCTTGTACAAAATGTAGGCATTCACTGCTGCCAGGTCCAGCATATTGTAGAAAACCGCTACTGGCCACCCCGCGTGTTGCTGATCTTACGGAATACATCCGTGCCATTTGGTCCAACACGCTCTACACCACACTGTAAAAGCAGAGCGAGAGAGTCATGAGTATATGTTTTTTTTCTATAGGCCTGTATAGCACACATCAGAAAACATTGTAGCACTGGTGTAAATTGTACACACATTCACATACCTTCATGTGGTTGTAGTCTGTGATCGTGTTGGGTTTCTCTTTCTGCCGTCACCGATCGTCACGCCTTGGTGCATGGAACTTAGAACACACACAGTCTTGTTTTTTTAGGTGCATAAATTGTCAAGGAGACACTGCCACTTCTAAGCACTGAAGTGGAGAATACCTCTCGCTTTGCAGTATCTTTTGCAAGTTGAGGAAGTTCACGCCGGACTTTATTCACCGTGTCCAGTAACGTTGTTTTGCGCTGCAGCAGTCTGTGCGACAGTGACAGTGCAGTAAAGAAATTGTCCATTGTGACATTTCTCCCATCATCCAAAAACGGCTCCATCAGTTTCATGACCACGTTCTCTGCCAGCCTCTCTCCCTTCTGACGACTGGGGTCTTTTCCCAAGAAAGGAGATGCACTGCAGACATATTTGGTGTCCAAATCCGTGGCCATCCAGAACTTGATCCCAAATTTGTCTGACTTGGTTAAGGTGAATGGATGGAATGGACAACGAACCTTGGTAGGGAACAGCTGTTCCCTACCAAGCATTTCTTGCAGCTGGCAACAACGGTCGTGCATTCAGTTATAGTTGTGACTTCCGCAAAAAATGTGGTCAAAATCTCATGAGTAAGTTGAAGCATTTCTATCAGGCATTTCTGAAAGTTGTAACACAGAGGTTTGGCCTGCCTTGGATCTGAGCAACTCTGAGTGAGCAAATGCAAATGTGCCAGGCCTCAAGGATAATGGGTGGTTTGCACAACAAAAGCTGGAGGAGAAACAAGCTGACAACCTGTGAAAATCTCAGCAGGGGTGCTTAACATCTCGGGACTTGCACCAGAAAATAAAAAAGCCAGTAATTCTAGGGGGTGTTGGGTTTAGGGAAGTTACGCAAATTTGCGCAGGACGCTGTCATAGCCTGTCAACGACGTTGATTGGCTGCGTATATACGAATGTGAATCGCATTATTGGCTGGACTATAGGATAAGGTGGCATCGTTCTAATCCCATACAGGAGCAGCCAGTCACTTACTAACTAACACTGCAAAACAGAATTGTTAAAGTATTAGTTCTAATTTCAATTCAGGTTAGATTTTTTTTTTTGTGCGCAACGCAGATTTTCTGTGCACAGAGACCATGCCAGCAGTGCGCAATTGCGCACGTGCGCAGCTTAGAGGGAACATTGCTTGTGACGTATGCGACACACACACACCGTTTTTGCTCACGATCACGTTTTTATTTATATTAACAATGCACCGTGACAGCTCGTTCCGGTCCAGCCAGCCTCCCGCTCGACTCTGCCGTCACTATATAGACACACAGAAGGAAGACACTCATGACACAATCGCCACTACCTGTGGCTCACCTACCTCCCGGTACCACCCCCCTGAGCTCACTGCTCCACCCCTCCCCTGCAGCTATGCCAGGGACCACACCTCCGCCACAAACTATTTTCTGCTAAATGTCTGTTTTGACTTGATGGAACAGTTTTCTTCAACAGTCTGATTTATCATGTGTACACTGCCTTCTAACACTAAAATAAAACCTGTTAAAACGGGGGATCTCAGGGGATATGTTTGAGGGTTCTGACCCATTCCCATATGCCAAAGCTTTTGTGCTACTTTTTAATGTTTAAATAAAATTAAGAAAAATTCAGCAAAACAATAGGTAATAATGTTTGGCAGGTAAGAAGTTGTATTACACTATGTAGCTGTTGCAACATGTTTAAATTTTGATATGTTGCAATATATGACAGATTCTTTCAAGCAGACTTGAGATTAAGTGATTATCTTACACTAATTTAAGTACTTCTTTATAAAGAAATAAAGATTGTATCACGATGCGAAAATTATATTTACCACCTGTCGGGGGAAATCTCCCAAATAGAAGGCTGCCAAAGTAAAACAGAGACACAGTGAGACAATATAATCAATCACATGTACATGGGTGAACGTCTCGAGAGAGAGTCACACCAGTACACTTCTTTATTGCAGGTTATATAGGCATGTAGGTTACTCAACAGGGCGGAGGCAGTCTCCGCCTGTTCTCAGAATATAGATTGCAAATGCATATCTTGCTAAAGAATATAGATTGCTTAACAGACAAATGCATATCTTGCTAAAACGTTCTGTTCATACTTATACTAAACATCTGCTTAAGTGGAACTTTCCGTTCCTCTTTACACAGGAACTTGTCTTCACAGGCATATGATAAGCATAGGCAAGGCTTCATGTTTATCAGGGTGAATCGTCATTCAGAGTTTTACACAGTTACAAGCAAAGCATATTTGAATAATAAACAAAATCTTTTCACATTTCCCTCCTGTTGTTTAACTTTCACACTAGTTAAAACACCATTGGTTTATTATCTGTGCATGATTTCTTGCAGCGCATTTTTAATCAGCACGTCATACATTGGTGTATCACAGTATTTCAGTGTCAGGGGGATCATCATCATCTTCGTCCATGGGCAGTGTCAGGTATGCCTGCACATGAACTGCAACAACTTTATTAATCATTGATTGTACACATGGCAAAATACAAGAAGTAAAACAACAGAGTAGGAGTAGAAGAACTCCTACAAAAACCAGTCCTTTCATTAAAAGAGATTTCCAGGAACCACTCAACAGCCAGGTAAGCCAATCTTCAGTGTTCGTGACATAGTCCTGTTGCTGAGCGTCCCTGAGTTGTTTCAGTGTGCGTAAGGCGTCGGTCATGTTGGAAGAGTGAACATTATCTGGAATGTACGTACAGCATGTGTTGTTAAAGAGTATACAGAGTCCTCCTTTTTCAGCCAGAATCATGTCCAGTGCGACTCGGTGTTGCATCACAGTTATGCGCAGGGCATCAATCTCTTCATTTTGTTGATTGTTGATTTTGCACGAGGCATTCAGGAACAGTCCAAAGCGGTAGTCCAAAGTTTCAATTCTTAACATGTTCTTTCCAGTGCCCACCCATGGAAACAGTGAGTGGAGGACCTTTTGTCCGGTGGTCCAAAGCTTAAATTCCTCTGGCACATCACTGCCATTGATGGGGTCATGTGGTTGCACTGCGGAGACGCCTCGTCGTCGTCTTGTAGTCTGAGAGCTATTTACAGCTGACATCCTGAAGGTGTGGTCTGAAATGAAGATTGGGGCTCAGGTGCCCGCCCATCCGGGTGGCAGTATGAAGTAGGCACGTTGTCCACACAGCCAGGCCATTCCCTGCACCCAGTAGGTGCCGTTGCTGGGCGCGGACGTGTTTACAGGTGCGCCCCTCCGCTGGCAGTGGTTTGGTTACAGTTGGTGGTGTTGCCTAGGGTCTGTTACCGTTGTCTTGTCGGTAGCACATGGAGTGGTTCTTCCCTGGGGTTTGGTCCAAGAACACTGGGAAGTGAATGGACGTGTTCCGATTCGTCACGTTGAAGTTGATCCAGAAGAGCCGGTCACACGTTCCGTTGTCAAGTCCAGCGTTTTCGACGGTGATTACCTCGTATCGGGGTGGTCCCTGGAAGATACTAAGAAGGTTAAGTGAATAGATGATAGAGCTTGTCTCATCAATGATGATTTTCTTATGTTGATAGCCAATGCCCTTGAAGCTGGCAGCGCACTTGGCTTGTGTTTTATTCATGTAGTTTCCATAAAAGGTGGGATGTGTCGAAGTGCATGGCATGTGGGAGCAGACGTAACATGCAGTGTTATTAGGCTCTCCCTTAGTTCTGTCATGTACGTAGCGGTACCATGCGTTATTCATCCATGGGTGAATGTGGTCTTGTGTCATGTCACGGAGGTGTGAATTGTCATGCGTCCATCTCGTCCGTAGATGGTGCTGTTCGTCTTCTGTACCATCCTCTAGAAACATGAGGAGTCCTGCTGAGAGTAGGAGGACAGCCACGAGGACAACAAGCGTCTTCATGGTGACCAAACACACCTAGGTCCTCAGGTGAGTAGACTACTGGCAAGAAGCAGAGGGCGGGATATACCCAATCAGCCCTCCCTTCACCAGTCAGATCACCTGAGGGTAGGGGTGCCGGCGTCTATGAGTCTGGGCTGTCACTCACTTTCTTGCAGTGGCTTTGGTGAATCCAAGATGGTCTTTCTGCTATCTTACAGGCGGTTGGCGTGGTGACGAGCACTTGGTAGGGTCCTTCCCAACGGGGCGAGCTCCAATTCTTTCTATGGAGAACTCGAATCAGGACCCAATCACCTGGCTTCAACCTGCAAGATACTGGAGAAGATTCAGGAGGCAGTTTATTGTTCAAAACAATATCTTTGTTTTCTAGTAGTTTCGACATCCATTCTGCTAGTGTGGTCTCTCTGATTGATTTATCTAAAGGTTCACTTGTGATTGGCAGTGGAAATGGTCTGCCATGAATGATTTCAAAAGGTGTGAGTTTCTGAGAACTTTGTGTCAGTCTCATCCACATTTTTACCAGGCCTATACACTCAGGCCATGGTCTCCCTGTTTCTTCCATACATTTTCTCAGTCTCTGTTTTATTTCCTAGTGCTTCAGAGACCTTACTGATTACTTCATTAACAAAATGTGTCCCATTGTCTGATCTTATCAGAGTGAGGCTGCCATATATTGAAATAAAATGGTTACATAAGCATTTTGCTGAAGTTTCGAAATTTAGAGTGTAAAAGTGTTTTGGAGATTATATCTCCTATCCCTCCTGTTGACGCATGGAGAGTAACTCCATGTGTCACTAAGGCTGCTGTTTTGTGTAAAGATTTTGGAAGTATTGGTTTTCCTTCACAAATCATCAAGTCATCTCTTAGTTGCGCTCCGCATTTCAGCCATTTCTTTTGCTGAGCTGTGGGAGCTGCTTTTTGTTCATCCTTTGTCAGTAAAATTGTTTCCCTTTGTAATTTCATAGTCATTCTTCTGATGTGCTGCACACTTGCAAATTGCTAAATGTCGCATCACATGAGGAGTTTCCTCCCATGTAAACAGATGTGTGCCATGATAAAACCTTCTCCACACACTAGAAACAAAAAACTAGTTTCAACCGTTGTTACATCTTATTCACTTATTTTATAATACAGTTATTTTTTCAAATCTAATATCAATCAACTAATTTGCATATCAGCTTATAATGCGCTAAATTGACAGGTCAACAGAAATGCACGTTCAAAAGATTATCACAAAAGAGAATTTCCTCCATACAGTAAATTACTTGTGTTGCATCAATCAAGGAGAAAGCATCTCACAATTTATTGTATTACCAACTAAATTTATTGTCTGGTCACTGCTTGGTCATACCAGACTCTCTCTGTGTCTTTATTTTTCCTTCTCTGTTTTCACAAACGTTTCACCTATTGTCCTGCAAGCTGGAGAGTTAAATGTCAGTAGTGGGTAAATTCAGCAGTTGATAACAAAACTATTAAGTTTTTCCTGTTTTAACACCAATGTGAGATATAGAGGCGCACATATAGTGTGTGCTCTAGTGTAAGCTGCTCTTCATTGCATGTATGTGTGTTAGTACGCTTGCATGCAGGGCCTCTGGGCCTGTCTCACCCAAAGGGCATTTTCTTAACAGTTGCCTTTCACTGCGCGTGTGTTAAGAAAGGCAAATGTGCTTGTAGCAGTTGTGAGATTATTATGCTGTCATATATTACATTATACCTGTAATCAAAATGAGTGAATCATGATACTGCTGTAGGCCACATCATACTTCTTGTGTAATCAGTATGTAGTTTTAGTTTGCATCACACTTCTTAGTTAAAAGAATTTGAAAATCATTAGATTTATTAGATAGGTTTGTATTATCCTATACTGCTGATTTACTGTGAGTGAGTTACACTGTTTCATGACATTTCATACTGCCGAGTTATGAAGAGAATATTGTATTCAGAGAGTAGGGGCCTCTCTCTTTTTTTCCTTTTTTTCAAAACAAGAAACTAAGTTTTAATTTCTCAGCCTTGTCACATAAAACAAAACAGATAACCCAGCTCTCAGCTGGCTCTGGACTTATCATCATCAAGGACACATGGTGAGAGCTACTTCAGAAGTTACAGTACTCATCACTCAAGCAACATTTCAAAAAACAAAAGAAACAAAAAACAAAACTCAGCACACTGCACAGAGAACAACAACAAGACATAACTGAAGATGCTGTTCTTGTTTGTTCTCCTTGAATTTTAGAATAAAGTTATTACATCTGCATTAGTAAATCATATGCCTAATCATTATGTGTAACTTGCTCATCAGCTTGGTAGTGTCCACATATTTAATTCATTTTATTCAGCTTCTCAAACCTGTAGCTTTAGCTGTTGTATACAGGGTTTGGCTTATTAGTTGTTAGTATAGGTTTGCTCTTCATCTTAACAAAGTCTCATTTAAGATGACAGGTTTACAAGCAGGTCAAGTGTCTCTATGCACCTGATTAGTGTAGTTATTTCCTTATTTTCTTCATCTCATATATCATTGTACTGAGTTTGAGCAAACCTTAAGCTTGAATCAGACTACTTTTAACAATCTTCCACCTCACATCATAACTGACTGAGGTGCCTCTTCCTATTAATAGTATGTCATTATTAATGTTATCATTGTATTGTTTTTCCTTTTTATAACAGCAATAGTATATCACAATACACTACTTTACTACTAATATACAATAGTATATTAGTTTATATTTTATTATGTATCCATCACGGGTCTGTGTGAACCTGCAGCTTCACACCTTCCCAAGCTGGAGACATTTTCCTTGGCTGAACAATGACACAGCCTTAATATGCCTTATGCATCTCTTTTTATTTGATATATTTTGTGTGAATTATCTGGTTTCACGCATTCTATTCATTCAGCTTGGTTGTCTTCCCAATTTTGTTTCATTGCTTTAATTTAAGTTAACCTTAATTTAACCTTTTGTTTATTCCACTTCATTCCTCTTTCCATGCTTTAAAATATTACAACTCTTGTGTATGCTTTGATTTCTTTTAGCTTCCTTTTCAGTATTTATTTCTGCTTGAGGGTTTCTTATAATTTAGTTAATGCATTTTCCCTCCCACGTGGGACATTTAGTTTTCTTTGGATTTCTCCATCTATATGCACTAATTTGTCCGGGCGCCTGGACATTTTTCTAGCCACTGCTCGTCAGCAGTGAGTTTTGTTGCTTTATTTCCCATTTTCTTATTTGTTTTATATGTTTATTTCTACTTATTTTATTTATTTCTTTATGTATTTAGCGCTTAGTAATACACACACACACCTGCGGGCGCTTTCACTGGCACGAGAACAGAGAGAGGTGGCTGACACGCCTTCTACTTTTGAGCTATTCTCAAAAGCGGTGTCGGCTTTATGTGATAAAACACGACCTTCCTCTCAGTTCACCAGTACTTCAGCGACCAACAGTAAACAAATCAGTGGAATAGTTCAGCCTCCTTATTGTGCTGTAAAATCAACTTATTCCACCACAAAAATAGACAATAAAAGACAGACAGTTTTAACGCTGCTCACGCTACCAGCTTCCTTAAAAAAGCGTGAGTGCTTCCAGCCTTTCTTAGGCGAGCTTATAGGCCTATTTTTACCCTTTCGGGAGCTACCAATCATTCTTAGACGAGCTCAATATTTATTTTACTGCTTCCAACCCTCTGCGGGCGAGCCTTCTGCTTCCAGCCCTTCTTGGGCGAGCTATTTCTTTTAAGTTTCGTTTTCGTTTTTGCGCAAACCTTTATTATCTCAAAGTAGTCTGTCTTACCTTGGCGCTGGTTTCTTCAGATGCACCTGATCAGCCCCCACGGTGCGGACCGCTTGTAAAACGTTGACCAAGACCCAATTCACGCTCTTGGGTTTTATCACACACCTAGTGCGTGAGCTGCCGGCAGACTTCAACATGGGCTTCTCGCACCGATGGGACCTGGTGAGGCGCCTTCTGTGAGAGCTGCTTTAAATAGGCTGTCTCATCCGGCTCGAAGGACCAAGAAATGTCGGGGGAAATCTCCCAAATAGAAGGCTGCCAAAGTAAAACAGAGACACAGTGAGACAATATAATCAATCACATGTACATGGGTGAACGTCTCGAGAGAGAGTCACACCAGTACACTTCTTTATTGCAGGTTATATAGGCATGTAGGTTACTCAACAGGGCGGAGGCAGTCTCCGCCTGTTCTCAGAATATAGATTGCAAATGCATATCTTGCTAAAGAATATAGATTGCTTAACAGACAAATGCATATCTTGCTAAAACGTTCTGTTCATACTTATACTAAACATCTGCTTAAGTGGAACTTTCCGTTCCTCTTTACACAGGAACTTGTCTTCACAGGCATATGAGGCAAGGCTTCATGTTTATCAGGGTGAATCGTCATTCAGAGTTTACACAATCACAACCAAAGCATATTTGAATAATAAACAAAATCTTTTCACACCGCCCTACATGTTATTATTATAAGTAATGCAAAATTACTTAAATCTGTTTAATGGCATGTTTAAAGGTGACATTCAGCAACAGAAAGCTTGTATTTGTACACACCTTGGCTGTAGCTACAAATGCATTCAGAGCTACAGACCTATGTTTTGAGTACATTACAGAAGATAAAGTTAAGACATTCATAGGCAGCAGGACTGACATGAGATGATGATGTGAGCCAAATGACTTGCCTTTAGTTCCCATTTAAATTCAAACTTTAGAGTAAGCGCTCTTAAAGAATGTAACTAATGGTGCCGGTTCTTTGTGCTGCAGAACAAAATAATGAGCAATATAAGAATCGCAATACAAAGTTAAGAGTTTCAATTGTAATGAGGTTTCTCACATGACGTAATGCACACATTGCACTGCACCAAAATCTCTTAGTGATTCCTTTAGGTGCTAGCAGATTGTCACTGTTGCCTGTAGTTTTTCCATACTTGTCTGCAAATGCAACTTGAAAAAATGAAACGTAAACTGGAAACGGAGAATGGTAAAAATTGTGTCTCAAAGCTGCAGCAACCACTCTCAGCTGGTTGGGTAATACTCACATTCTCCTCATGGCTGGTGGTTATCAGAGAGTCACGGAGGCCTGTGTGAATGGGGCCTTATCCACTTGATTTTATACAGTCACCATGATTGTCACACAAGCAAAACAGCAGACAAGTTAAGGTCACGTGATTAGAGGTCACATGTATATAATATAGACCTCTGCCTCCACAGACGTTGGCCTGAGTCCCCCTGAGCAATTTAACAACTGGATTGATGAATCGCTTCAGTTAATAGTAATGTCCCAGGTGGCATTAATGGGCATTTAACAAAGGTTTATTATGACCTGACCTACTTACAGCAAGCACTGAAAATAAAAATGATAATGTCTCTGAGATAGATCTTTTCCTTTCTGCTCTCTCATTTGCCAGCTGTTTAGGCACATGCTGCATCGAGAATTCATGGATGAGGAGACAAGGCCACTATCCAGGAAGTTTACAGAATGGGTCTACGGACCTGTTCATTCTTCACTTTATGACATGACCTCCATTGACACCAATGAAGAAGACTCTGTGTTAGAGATAATAATTTTTGGGAGTGAGATTCCGGTGAGAAATTCCAATTTTGACCTCATTTTAATTTATTTTATGATATTTCTATGCTTTATTCCCTCCAATGTTTTAGATAAAGTAGGAAATTGACTGCTGTGGGGTATGTTTGTAGAGGCAGTAGTGCCTTTTAAACAATGATTGAAACAGTGTTGAATGTGCTCAGATGAAACTAGAGATACTCTATGCATAGGCAGTGTAGAGTGAAATTAACAGTAGTAAAATCCTCTTGCCTCACTGTGCTTAGATAGTATTGCATGGGATAAATTTAGCAAATATTAAATATATGATGCAAAATTTTAAAAATCATACTAGTTATATTTTAATAAAGGAGTAATCATGTCTGGAACAGCACAATTGGGAGCTCAATCTGCTGAAGTATAAACTATGATGGCAACAAATTAAACAGAAGGAATTAAGTATTTTAACCTCCTATGACCTTGCATCCACATATGTGGACATCACATTTTGGGTTCTCTAGACCAAAATACTACCGTATTTTCCGCACTATAAGGCGCACTTAAACTCCTTTAATTTTCTCAAAAATTGACAACGCGCCTTATGTATGAATTCTGATTGTGCTTATTGACCTCCAACCGATTTTATGTGGTACATGGCACTTAAAAATCTGTCAAAAAATGTTTGTACGACTAAACATTGATGGATTATCGAAGCATTACGGCTACCGTAGTCAGAAGCCTCCCGAAGTAATCTGGGTCCAAAACTCCGTCCACTTCAGGTCCCAAAGTCAAGTGAACACTGCGGCATCACTGAGAGTTAAAAACTGTCTAAATTCTTTCATCTTTAATAGAATGATCAGTGTTGCTGCTTTACCAGGTGTAACAATTAAGTTTAATATTCAGAATTTATTACATTTAACTGAGTTAGAAGTTAGCAGGAAGTTAGCTTGCTAGTTTCCACCTAAACATGATATACCATGTTCTGACAGAGATTTCTGAAATAGTTAAAACGTACAGCTCTGCTATCACTTCCAACATAAATGAAGACAGAAAACTAAACAGCGGTGACTTTTGTAGGGTTACTGCAGTTGGGCTAGCTGGTATATAATGATGTGCTACGTTATTGCTAGCCACATAGCTATGTTAGCATAACATAAACACATTGAAGCTGGAGGATGAACGCTAACTTTTTTCCACTCGATAAAAGTTAACGAGAGGGTTCCTGATGGTTAGGGACAAATGCAATCGCATGGCAGGATGCTGTAAACGGACCAAACTTCAGTCACGAGAACAACTGAAATAATCCATCCACAATACGAGGTTAGTCATTAATATACTGCAACAACATGGAAATAGAGCAGCTGCGACAGAATTCAACATTAATGAATCAATGGTACAGAAATGGAGGAAGCAAGAGGAATGAGTTGAGTAAAGTTTGACTTATCTGACTGTTTTGTTTCGCTTAATGCGCCTTATAATCCGGTGCGCCTTATAGTCCGAAAAATACAATAAATTTTGCTCTACAAGGGCCTGATATCCACTTACAAGGACATTATACTGTCCCTGTTCTATTGAAATTTAAAACGAATGTCCTCTTATGTGGATCTCATTTTTCTCAGAAACAAAAATCAGGAAAAAAACAATCAGGTAATTCTTCGTTTTTACATTCATCAGGTCCCAATCAGCCCAAATAGCAAAGAGAAATTAAAAATGCATGCCATGAAAGAGTTTGGGTCTTAGGAGGGTTAATATAAAACCTATCTTGTAAATTTCAGAATCATCCTGAGATGCTTCAGATTGAACCACTTCGCAGTCTTCTTCAGGATAAGTGGGAAAGGTTCGCTTTGAAATTATTCTTGATGAATTTCTTGCTTTATGTGGTGTACCTGACCATCTTCACTGCTGTGGCCTTGTACAGAAAGGATGGAAAGGTAAAAAGGGTTAAACATCCTCTAACTTAAATGACAAATGTTTATGTTTTAAGACATTCACCTTTGACGAAGCAAAGACTCTTAAACCCTCAGCCGCCATTTCCCATTGAAAATTTTCCACTTGACCATCTCCGTTGTGTTGGTGAGATCCTCAGTGTCTTTGGAGCACTAATCTTTCTCTATAAGACGGTAAGAAAGTGGAACCTGGTCACATCATTCACACAGACAGAGTTAAACTTACTAATGTAATAACCTTCAAATCCCTAGATAAATCATTTCTGTAGGAACCCTCCGAACTTCAGGGTCCTATCTATTGATGGATTCAATGATATTGTGTTGTAAGTATCACCATTAAATATTTTTTTATACCCTGACCTTACTATTACTGCTGTCTTAGAAATCTCTCTTTGCAGTTTCCTGCAGGCAGCACTCCTTCTGATCTGTGTGATTATGTATGGCTGTGGGCAGGAGGAATACGTTGGACTTCTTGTGCTCCCCTTGGCTCTCGCCTGGGTGAACCTTCTTTACTACCTAAGAGGTTCCAAGCAATTAGGGATGCATGGTGTCATGATGCAAAGAGTAAGAGTTTTGTTACCAAAACTATCAAAATAGGCTGCCTGGGCAGACATGAGTGGCTCAGTTTAAAATATGTATCTCTCTTTAGATGATCTTACGTGACCTGTTGCACTTTTTATCCGTTTACTGTGTCTTGCTTTTTGGATTTTCTGCTGGTAAGATTTTAATAGACTCCAAATCTAAGAACTTAAGAATGTGCAAAATAGATGCTTACCGAGATTTGAAGTTTTCACTTGGATTTTCTCTTTTTTTTATAGCTTTTGTTGCTCTTATACGTGACCCGCCTGAAGTAGTGTCAGCTGCCCAAAACCTGACAGCTGATATACAGCTACAAGGAGGGAGGTTGACTACTTCTGTAAACAAGCTAAGTTATAGTGACGTTCGTTTTACTATACTGGAACTGTTCAAGTTCACTATTGGAATGGGAGATCTGCAGTTCACGGACGACGTTCAGTACAAAGAAGTTTACTACATCCTGCTCATCTCTTACATAGTTCTCACATACATCCTGCTGCTGAACATGCTGATAGCCCTGATGAGCAACACAGTTGAAAGACTCTCAAACCAAAGCGAAAACATCTGGAACCTGCAGGTGGGATGCTGTTAAAGTCTGCAACCATGACCTCAAAAATTCCAGGCAATTCTTCATTGTATCCATTAAGATACTGGATATTATATTTAATTTTGCACTTACCCATACTACTGGTACTTTATTATGACTCATATAAATAATAAGTGTTTTTAGACTGTTTCAAAAACATGAAACAAACACAAAAGAAACAAAAACGACTTGTTTCATATCTTTAGCGGGCCTTTACAATTTTGGACATGGAGAGGTCTCTGCCAAAACCCCTGAGGCATAAGCTGCTTTCCAGATCATCTAGGATGGAGTCTTCCAGAAACAGCATGGACACTCGGAAATTTTTCAGGTAAAAAAAAAAAATCACCAAACACGTGTAGTAATGAACAGGTAGAGAAAATAATTTTGGAAACATGCTACATGTCTGTAATTGCTGCCAAAAGTGTTTGTACTTTCACACCTCACTTAACCAAAGCTCCCTTTTAATGGTTGACAGTCTTAGGTAAAATAATATAGTCTTGCAGATTTACAAAAATCTTTTTTTGCAGAATTGTCTGCAAATCCCTGCAATCCCTGCATGTGAACCCACATGAACCCATGTGCCTGTTCATCTTAGCCGATATGATGCCTGACAGGCGCTTCCACGTGGTGCTGAGGCAGGTTATTGGTCGGTAGTTGGATGGGACCGGTCCCTTCTTGGGGTCCTTGGGGATCAGGACCGTCCGACCTTCGGTTAGGTCTCTCGTCAACTAGCAGCTGGTTCATTTGTGCTGCCAGACGCTCGTGGAGTGCAGTCAGCTTCTTCAGCCAGTAGGCGTGAACCATGTCAGGGCCTGGTGCTGTCCAACTCTTCATACTAGAGGCCCTTTCTTGGATGTCTGCCACCGTGATGGTTACATCGGGATGTCATTCCCGATGTCATTGCTGACAGTGTAGTCGGATGATAACAAAGAGAGGGAAGGTAGTCAGAACTGAGGGGATCGAGCTACCAGAAGGCAACACTGCAGACATAGAGGACAGTTACAAGTACCTGGGTATTCCATGAAGAGGCCGCTAGGAAAGCTGCAACCACCAAGTACCTGCAGAGGGTCAGGCAAGTCCTGAGGAGTCAGCTGAACGGTAAGAACAAGATCCGGGCTATCAACACCTACGCCCTGCCCGTGATCAGGTACCCTGCTGGTATAATAAGTTGGCCAAAGGAGGAGATAGAAGCCACTGACATAAAGACAAGAAAGCTCTTTACCATGCATGGAGGGTTTCACCCCGAGGCTGTACGCTAAGCGGAAGGAAGGGGGCCGGGGACTGGTGAGTGTCAGCACCACAGTCCAGGATGAGACAACGAACATCCAAGAATACATTGGGAAGATGGCCCCAACTGACCGAGTGCTCAGTGAATACCTCAGGCAGCAGAAACCCAAGAAAGAGGAGGGAGACGAGGAACCATCATGGAAGGACAGGCCCCTGCACGGTATGTACCACCGGCAGATAGAGGAGGTGGCTGATATCCAGAAATCCTACCAGTGGCTGGACAAAGCTGGACTGAAAGACAGCACAGAGGCACTAATCATGGCAGCACAAGAACAAGCTCTGAGTACAAGATCCATAGAGGCTGGGGTCTATCACACCAGGCAAGACCCCAGGTGCAGGCTGTGTAAAGATGCCCCAGAGACAATCCAGCACATAACAGCAGGGTGCAAGATGCTAGCAGGCAGGGCATACATGGAACGACATAACCAAGTGGCCGGCATACTATACAGAAACATCTGTGCCGAATATGGCCTGGAAGTTCCGAGGTCAAAATGGGAGACGCCCCCAAGGTTGGTGGAGAATGACCGAGCCAAGATCCTGTGGGACTTCCAGATACAGACGGACAAAATGGTGGTGGCTAACCAACCGGACATAGTGGTGGTAGACAAACAGAAGAAGACGGCCGTAGTGATCGATGTAGCGGTTCCGAATGACAGCAACATCAGAAAGAAGGAACACGAGAAGCTGGAGAAATACCAAGGGCTCAGAGAAGAGCTCGAGAGGATGTGGAGGGTGAAGGTAACGGTTGTCCCTGTGGTAATCGGAGCACTAGGTGCGGTGACTCCCAAGCTAGGCGAGTGGCTCCAGCAGATCCCAGGAACAACATCGGAGATCTCTGTCCAGAAGAGCGCAGTCCTGGGAACAGCTAAGATACTGTGCAGGACCCTCAAGCTCCCAGGCCTCTGGTAGAGGACCCGAGCTTGAAGGATAAACTGCCCGCAGGGGCGTGCTGGGTGTTTTTATATATATTTATATGTATATATACAAAAATAACTGCCAAGCAATAAAAGGGCGAGTACTACAACACCATCTCCAAGCAGCTTGATTTTCCTATAACTGTGACTTCTGATGGCACTAATAAGTTGAAGACCTATTCTAGAAAACACTGAGAAGAAAAAGAAAAACTGACACACATAGTGGTGTGTGGTTAAACTATATGGAAAAGTCTGAGGGTTTCAAGAAAGAAGAAGACCCGGATTTTGAAGACAACATTAAAAAAAAGTCTGTTTAGCCTTTCCTAAATTGCTTGCTGGCAAATAATGCTTTGGGAGAATGTAGGAAGTTGGAGAGACAGCCTTTTTGGAAAATCCCATCAGCTCTGCACTTTCGGAAAAAGAAACAAAGAACAACATCCTCAGCTTTACAGATTTCTGATAGCATTTGAACATTTCAGACCCTGTTAACTTTCCATAAAAGTATGACAATAATCTTACTAGGCTGAACCCAGTAACATTTAGGTATCACTGTCACCACAACACAAGACTGAAATGGATGCAGTCAGGGGTTAAAGTGGGATCCAGCGGAAGGGCACCCTCATACAGCATGGAGAAAAGTACCACCTGGAAATGAGTCGCGAAATGATTTGGTTTTGTGAGGCGAATTCAAATTTCATTTGTGTCAAGAATATGATTAGCTGACCTGTGATGCTACTCTTTGTGTAAAAATACTATATCAATTTATAAAGCTGATAGAAAACATAGAATTCAGTCCTTACCCTTAAATTCTTCCTCTTCTGTCCTTTCTTTCTTACCTCTTTCCCCATCTTTAAGTGTCGCACTTAAACGTTTTCCTGTCCTTGAAATAATACTTCAACACTACATTTAGCCAGCTGACACATTTAGTCACAAAATGGGTAGAAACTCTTTTAGTGTTTGGTGATTAAAAACAAACAAACAAAAATCATAATTTCTCTTCCCCTGGCACACAAACTGATCATAGCATGCATGCACAGGACAAATTATTATTTTATTTTTTTTTTTATAATTTTTTATTTTTCCATTGACATTCAGAAACAGACATTCACAGCATTTACATCACATGAGAATACTTCTTGCATCTGTTGTCTGCCCTTATTGCCAAAATAGTATTTTAGTTTATATCCAGGTTATAAGAAGAGAGAAAAACTTACAGCCATAGCAACAGTTGAAACAAACAGGCAAAAAAGAAAAGAAAACAAAAGAACAAAAAACAAACAAACAAAAAAAAAAAACAACTATGTGCTGATAGGGAGTGGTCTTACTCTTGCATACTCTCATACATCATAACTACTAGTTTGTGAAAATAAAATCTGGCCTATGAGGCGTGACATATTTGACCCAGTTTTCCCAATATGATGTAAATTTATCCAATTTGTGATTAACAAAGGCTGTTATCTTTTCCATTTTATAGATGTCCATTGTGATGTCCATCCATATATTTATAGTTGGGCTCTCCGGTGATAACCATTCTCTGGTAATACCCTTTTTACAGGCCATCAGCAAAATATTTACTAAATGTTTATCACTTTTCGGCCATTCCTGAGGTACATGTCCAAAAAACATAGTCTTACTCTCAAAGGGTATTTCACATTTGAAGATATACTGTAGAGCGTTGTGTATTTCTCTCCAATAGTCCCTCAAAACAGAGCAATCCCAAAAAATATGGTAGTGGTTTGCACTTTGGTTTCCACAGTTTCTCCAGCAGACAGGGAGTTATTATCATAGTGACACTTCTGGGAGGGTGTTATAGTACCTAATTAGGCTCTTCCAGCCGAATTCCCTCCATTTTTGGGAGCTTGTACACATCCATTGATACCTCCATATTGCCGTCCATTCTTCCTCAGATATACTTATCCCTCCTTCCTTCTCCCATTTTATTTTAATATATGAAGTTGAATGTGATGTCAAGTCCAAAAGACCCTTATACAGACATGAAACAATTCTATCAATAGTTTCTGAATTATAGCTTTTATAAACAAATCGATCAAACGTGGTGCCTGTCTTTGTTGCATTTTTCATCTTCATTATCAACATAATGTCATAGCTGCAAATATCGGTAGAAATCTTGTTTTTCTAATAAATATGTCCTTTTAAGCGTTTCAAAACTGAGCAATTTTCCATCTTTCATTATACTACATAGGTCTGTTATACCCTTAGCTATCCAATCCTTGAATCTAGAGTCCAATTTATTAGGTATAAACTCTGAGTCATAAGCACACCATTTAAGAGCTATAATGTTGGCCTCTAGTTTATGTTCCTTTATAACAGTTTTCCATGTTTTAAGGGTCCGTTTCACCCATGGGTTATCCATGTTATTTATGTAAGTTTGTAAATTATTATCAGCTAGAATTGCCTGGATGGGAATGGGCAACATTTTTTCCTCAAGGTTTTTCCATTGGGCAGTGTATGACGGGTTACACCAGCATATCACTGCTCTCATCTGCACTGCAAAATAGTAATATCTGAAATAAGGCAAGCCCCATCCTCCCTTTTGCTTAGCCAGCTGTAAAGTTTTGAGGCGAACCCTTGGTCTTTTACCTTGCCATATATACCTAGATAACATTTTGTCCCACTCATTAAACTGATTTTGGTTAATCTCTATTGGTAGGGTTTGAAATAAATATAAGAATCTTGGCATTATATTCATTTTAATAGAGTCAATTCTTGAGCTAAGGTTAAAGAAAGGAATTAAATTCCATCTTGCTATGTCGTCCTTTATTTTTTTATATATCGGTAAATAATTCTGTTCAAATAATTTTGTAAGATCTTTTGATAGGTTGATGCCTAGGTATTTAAACGACTCTGTTTGCCATGCCAAGGGTAACTACTTCTCATTTCGTCTGATGGGCTATAATTATATGAGAGTAGCTGGGTTTTACCTATATTGATTTTGTACCCAGATAATTGGCCATATTGTTCAAATGAGTGCATCAATTTAGGTAAAGAGTACGTTGGGTGTCCAAGATAGACCAGAATATCATCCGCAGTAACAGGCCAATTTATATTCCGTCCCTTTAATAATGATTCCCTTGATGTCTTCGTTTTGTCTAATGAATTGAGCTAGTGGTTCCAAATATAATGCGAAAAGTAGTGGTGACCATGCACAACCCTGTCTGGTGCCTCTTTCTAGGGCTGTTAGATAAATATCCATTGATTTTAATCCTAGCGGTAGGGTTGTCATATAGTGCCTGTATAGTTTTTATAGTTGTATCATGGAAGCCAAATTTATATAACACCCTGTAGAGAAAATTCAATTAACGGAATCAAAGGCTTTTTCAGCGTCCACGCTTATCACAATTGCTTTAATTTTGTTTTTTTGTATATGGTCCATAATATGTAGTGTCTTTCGTATATTGTCTTGTGTTTGGCGTTGATGTATGAAACCTGTCTGGTCGTTATGTATCAATGTTGGTAGAAACTCTTCTAATCGTTTGGCCATAATAGACGTATAGAGTTTATAGTCCACGTTAAGAACAGAAATTGGCCTATAAGATCCACATTCCATTTTATCCTTGCCTTCTTTTGGTATGGCTGAAATTATTGCCTCCTTCCAACTGGGTGGCGTTTGTGCCTTTTTCAAAGCCCAGTTCAATGTGGGAAGTAGAACAGGTATTAATTCTTTTTAAATTCTTTTATACCACTCTGCGGTGTAACCATCAGATCCTGGTGACTTGCTTAATTTAAGCCTACTCATTGCAGCTTTTAATTCTTCTTCAGTTATGTCCGCTGTCATTGTTTGATTTTGTTCTTCATCAAGAGTGGGTAGATCTAGAGAATTCAGGAAGCTGTCAATCTGAGTTACCGTCCCACCGGGGACTTCAGAATATAGGGTTGTATAGAATATTTCAAAAGCTTCCTGAATTTCATTTAATTTATTTTTTATCACTTTTGTTCTTGGGTCCCTAATTTTATGAATTGTATTTTCCGCTATCTTTTTTTTTCAGTTTCCACGCCAGTATTTTCATAGATTTAGAGCCGCTTTCATAGTGTCTCTGTTTCAGAAACATTAGATTTTTCTTAATTTCTTGTGTGGCTAGATTATTAATTTCATTCCTAATATTTTTAATTTCTCTTAATGTATCCTGTGTAGAATCTATTTTATGTTTTCTTTCTAGTTCCTTTAGTTTGTTTTTTAGGTCCTCTAATTTCCTATTCCTATTTTTTTTCTTGAATGAGGATATTGCTATAATTTTCCCTCTTAGTACGGCCTTCAAAGTATCCCATAATATGGGAGGTGAGACCTCTCCAGTATCATTGAGCTCTAAGAAGAAACTGATTTCTGATTTAATTTGTGCCTTAAAGGATAGGTCATTTAACAGGCATGAGTTCAGTTTCCATGTATTATTTTTAAACTGTAGGTCAAAATCAATAGATAGATATATTGGTGCATGGTCACTTAAATCTATTGTCCCAATTCCACAAGTATGTATTTTATGCTTATCTTTGGCAAATGTTATAAAATAATCTATCCTTGTATAGAGAGAATGAGAGGCAGAATAGTAAGTGTAATCCCTTTTGTTAGGGAAAAGGTCTCGCCATATGTCAATTAATCCTACCTCCTCCAGAAGTGTATTTACCTTCTTATATAGGGATTTCATATCATGAGTTTTCCTACTAGACGAGTCTAACTTTGGCTGTAAATGTATATTTAAATCCCCTCCACAGATCAAAAGGCCTTCTGTTTCTGTTACCATAATATTAATGATTTTTTGGAAAAAACTAATATCACTCCCTGGGGGCATAAACGTTGAAAAGGGTGATTGGATTCCATCTATCTTTCCTTTTACTAAAATAAATCTGCCTTCTTTATCACCCATTTCGGATACTTTTCAAAATTTAATTTGCTTGAAATAAGGATTGCAACTCCTCTCCTATGTCCTGATTTGTATGAAGAAAAGAACAAGTTAGTGAAGCCCATTCTCTTTAACTTTACATGCTCCTTATCTGACAAGTGGGTCTCCTGTAAGCAGGCTATATGGGCTTGTTCTGCCCTTACTTTAGATAGGATTTTGCTACGTTTAATTGGGTTTAACAGCCCATTAACATTAAAAGAAATAAATTTTACTTTGTCACTAGCCATGCATATTAACTGTGTGTCCACAAAATAAACAAAATAAAACTTAGTAGATCTACTCCTGAACAAACAAAACATCGAACATAGGCAACAGATAAAGAAATAAAACTGTGATTCCAAGGCTGGGGTCTCTAACAAATGACCCTGGGCTGAGCTAGAGGTAACATCTAGCTGTGAGGGAAAGCCTCTCCCATCTGTGAGCTGAGGGCCCCCACCATGGCACTTGAAGAAAAGGGGAGAAAAGTCTCTGTTCATTAAGCAGAAAGTGTGTCCTTATATGTCCCTCGCTTTATATATATATATATATATATATATATATATATATATATATACATACATACATACATACACATACATACATACACATATATATCTCTATATCTCTATATATATCTCTCTCTATATATATATATATATATATATATATATATATATATATCTCTATATATATATATATATATCTCTCTCTCTCTCTCTCTATATATATATATATATATATATATATATATATATATATATATATATATACATACATATATATATATATATATATATATATATATATATATATATATATATAGATAGAGATATATATATATATATGTTCTCACCCAAGTGGGGTAGCGGTATGTGCAAATATTTTGAAGTGAGCGTAACACCGCATATTTTGAGTTCGGTTTAATTTTACCTCACTTTAGAAGTCAGTCAGTGCTTATAACTCCTCTGAAGAGGTGCGACCCTATCTTCTGAAGGCACGCAGTCTCTCCCTGATGTTTTCTCTCGCTCCTCATCTGTCCCTCGCCGGTTCGGCCCTCCCGCTGTTTCCCAGGCGGTGCGGGACAGCTGCTCAGCCAGACTCTCCTTCGGTATAATGACGCTGACTGGTAGTCCTCTGTCCTTCATGTCTGTGGTCGCCTCCTCCGCTGTCTGATACAGACGTGTTCCATCCTCATAAAACACTCGTGGTTTAGCCGGGAACGGGTGTGGAAGCGGATATTTTTCTGCTTTAACACCCGCTTCGCCTCCGCATATTCCTTCCTCTTCTGCAGTACTGCTGGAGGGTAATCCTGGTCAAAATATATTAGCCTCCCGTTCAGAAAAACCTTCTTCTTTTCCCAAGCTCTGCGTAGTATCTCTTCTTTAACCTTATAGCGGAGGAATTTGACTATTTATTGACCGCGGTTTATCTTGCCTGTCTCCGGCGGGTCTTGGTGCCAGCGCCGGTGCGCCCTCTCAATGTCGAGCTCGCGGTAGGGTTTATCTCCAGCGTGTCCCGCAGTAGTTTTTCCACAAAGTCCATCATAGACGACCCCTCGGCTCCTTCAGGAACATTATATATCCTTAAATTCTCCCGTCGGGATCTTCCTTCATGGTCGAGTAGCTTGTTTTTCTTGTTGGTGCATGACTTTTATCACCTTATTCAGCACCTGCTCCAGATTTTGAACGCGGTCTTCCACTTTTCTATTCGTACCTCTGCCTCCGCTATTTTTTGGTTAACGCTGATAATCTCTGATTTAATATCGTTCAGTTGTTCTTTTTGTGTCTTTTCGAAATCCCGAATCTCCTCCAAAACTTTTGCCAGACTTGCGGGCACATGAAGGAGCTGGGTTAGCATTAGCTTCGCCATGTTGTCCCTTCGTAGGGGAGCTGTTCTCCGAGTTTTCTGCATTTGAAGTTTCTGCGGCGGTGGTTTCTTTGTTTGCACG
>NW_024108956.1:47500-208271 GCF_013358895.1 Oreochromis aureus | reverse complement strand
GTTTGACTTTTCTCTTTCTAACTTCATATGTGAATTGATCAGAGCGGGCTGGAGGCAGGTTGCATCTATAAATGTATGTTGACTTTGGACTTTGTGTTCTGATCGATCATCTCCAGCCTAAGCAGAAACATGTGTGGCCGGGGTGTAGCTCAGGCCTGCCAGGGCAGGTCAGCCACTTACCAGGTCGGTGGTTCGATCCCAGGCTCCAGGTTGCATGCCAAATATCCTTGGGCAAGATACTAACCCCATTTGCTCTCTGATGCATCCATCGGAGTGTGACTGTGTATGAATGTTAGATAGCGCAGTTAAGAGCTTAGAAGGAGTGAATGAGTGTGAGTGGTGAATGAAATAGTTGTATAAAGTGCTTTGAGTGCTCAGACAGAGAAGAAAAGCGCTGTTTAAGAACCAGTCCATTTACCACTGCTGCCTCAGACTTCCGTTCTTCACTAACAGAGTGAAGTCTGGCTGCTGTGAGCAGTACTAACAGCACTTCAGCCATAATCAGCCTGACCTCTGACCTCTCCCCTCATTCACAGAGCAAACTGCTCCCTGGAAGTGTTATTCTCCATTATGAACACAGCAGTGTCGTCTGATTTAAGACTCAAAGGAGCTCATCTCATCTGCACTCACGCTCACACAGATCACAGCGTTCCTGCTCTGATGTGACAGACTCAGTCTGCACGAGTAAAGGTCAGAGGTTATCTCACAGTTCAGTCCATGCACTCAGGGCTCAGGTGCTTGTAAGAGTCACAGATTCTTTGAGGCTCAGAGTGTTTTTATTAGATGCACCATGTTTGTAAAGGTCTTAATTTAAAGACGGCAAAAATGTTTCATTATAATGTTATAATGTATAATCCTCCTCTCGACATAGATGGAGCAGCTCCTCTGTCAGGTACCTCGGGTGCACCTGACTAACACCATCACCTGCATCAACATCACGACTCTTATAAAGAAGTCGACCACCACCTCTGTTTCCTGAGGAGGCTGAACAGCGCTGGGCTGGATGTTGGTGTCCTCGGGTCCTTCTACAGCTGCACTGAGGGGGTTCGTAAAGTCTGCAGAGGACTATCAGGTGCAGCTTAACGTCGATCAGGGACATCTACACCGTCAGGTGCAGAGAAAGAGCCACCTGTATCCTACCTCCTCCCCCACCCTGCACATGTACTGTTTACTCGCCTGGCCTCCAGGAGGAGGCTGCACTACATCAATGCAACACCACCCAGACTGACACACAGCACACATCTGTTATTTATATCAATATATTTCTGTATTTTGTTTTTAATATTAATTTTTATATTTATTCTACTTCATTCAGCTGTTTGACCTGTTGATTCATGGCAGGCTGCAAATATCATCACCTAAAAACTGTCTTACAGTCACATCAGGTCAAACAGCTGAATGACAATAAAGCTTCAAATTTAGTGTAAAATGTGTTAAAGTTTCTTATTATTGTGCACAAAGTATTATGTTCCATAAAATAGATGTTCAAGAAAATACATTTACTCCTGTTAGGTATTAACTCAAAGTAACTCAAGATCAAATCCACAAATTTATTACAGTTTATTGCAAATAAAGACATAAAATAAAATCAGGCAAAGTTCAGCAACAAAGAGAATAAACTAGCAACAATAGAAACAACAGAAAAACCGAAACCATCAAACACAAACTCCAGAAATTTGATTCTGTTGGTCTGGATGGACCAACGTTTCATCCTTCATCCAACTTCAGCCTCAGCTGCCTGCAGCTCTCCAACCTTATTAACAGCACATTTACATCAGGACTGACACAAGCACCTCTGACTAACAGTCAGGTCAGTTTCATGATCATAAATATGTAACATCCAACCTGCAGACTGAAGGAGTCACTTGGATAAGTGATGAAAAGTTTCTCTACTTCCACATGAACAGAATCAACTTTCTGGGATTTCTGTACCTGGACGATTGAACATGCATCAAGACAGCAAACACAAACTTACACCACAAAATCACTGAGAAGACGCCACAGTGGACATCATGACCTGAGTGAGAACAAAGAACAGAGACAGGAGGAAACTGGTGAGTGTCCATAGCGAGGGACCGGCTGAGAACAAGTGAAGAAGACTAACAAAAAACAGAAAGGAAATGATGGAAACAGCAGAACTAATTCCAAAACATGACAACAAAAATTCAAGTTTCAAGATTCTTTATTTGGCACGTGCATAGTTATACGAGTACAACAGGCAGTGAAATGTGACCTGATACGCTCCTCAAAATTCTTGTTCACCTGCATTAGTTTATTTTAGGCAGGATGTTGTTGTCCTTATAAATGCATCCAGTGTTAGAGAAGACTCCAGCAGAGCACAGGCATCAGTGATGACACATCTGTGTGGCTGCAGGAACTGTAGCAAGTGTGTGAGGTGTTATCATTAACCATGTCTGTGTCCTGTCTTCATGTAAAAAAGTCAGAACGCTTTGATGGACTTTAAAACTGTGTTTTATAATTTCATTTTTTTAAAAATAAATAAAAACACCATCTGGAAATGAAACTGGGACGTTGAAAGAAGCAGCTTTAATACTGAAATGATTTTAAAGGCCCAGCGTCGTGTCTTTGATCCAAGCTGTGAGACGAAGCTGATAAATGTGTCTCTCAACATGTCCTCGTCTAGTTCCTGCTGAATGACTTTATTACGTCACCGCAAAGAAACGTTTGTTCAGAGTCGACTTTGTGTTGCAGTTTATATAAGGGCCACATGATGGTGCTGGTGCTCCACCCAACAGGCAAAGCAAGCGCCAGCACTGCGCCACCTACAGGACCCTCACAGCACTGCTGCAGCTGCAGTGTAGACTGTCAGGCTCTCAGTGCAAAATCATGTGAAGAAATATGATATTAGATTTATGCTGCAATAAACAGCTGTAACATGGATCCTGTGTAAGGTTTACAGGATAATGCTGCATTAATGCTGACATAATCAATCATCAGTTCTCTGATGTCCGACATTCAGACCAGCAGAACAAGCTGTTGCTTTGAATCACGTCTAACTCTAGATTTTTACACACTTGTAGTTGTGGAGTTTGTTCCACAGAGACAGTTTCACTTCTGACTCTTTCAGTCAGAATGAAAAAGAAGCTCAGACTGAAACCATGTTTGCTCGTCTGTGCCGCCATAATCCAACCATGACTAATCTTTAAACTGTGAGTCTTTACTGAGCTGTTGGTCTCACACGTTGGTGTTTGACTGTTTCTCACATTAAGCAACAAAAACATGACCTTAAAGCCTCCACCCAAAAATCCCCACAGCTCCATCACGGCGAACCAGTCCGTCCAGACACACACTCCTCCAGTTATTTGTAATGAATGGATACATGAATGTATTATTAATGTATCATCTTTTTGTTTTTGAATCTCAAAAAAACAAAAAGTGCTGCATAAATATCAGCTATAAATACTGAAGTTGATTTATTTCCTGGAGACTTGTGACATGTTTAACCATCACGTCTCGTCTATCATATATTCATATATTTTCTTTATGTCAGAAGATTAATTAAATGTTCTGTTTTCAGTCATTTATTTCACGGTTCAGGCTTCATAAATGCTTCTAAAGTTTTTAATGTGTGGTGTCAAACATAAGGCCAGAGGCCCAGAGTCGGCCCACTGCACGTTTTGGTAAATCTGTCTGTGGACGGTTTAATAAATGGGAACATTTCCAGACTCTATTGCTTCACAATAACTTTAACTGTAATAGTTTTGCTGTTCCAGCCAAAGTGACAGTTTTAGGTGAACATGCGCAGCAACATTCACCGGTCGCTGACAGACACACACATCGGTCTGTGTTTGTTCCTGCGCACATCACAACGCGCTCAAACAGAGTTTGTACCAAAGCTCCAAACGACTGTATGAGTCATTACTGTGTTTGTCACACTGTTCACACTCAGCACTAATAAAGACGTGAACAAAGAAACACTTTTCCAGTTTGATGTGGAAGAACTGTGAACATGTGCAATCACATGTTGTGTCCGTCTCAGAGCTTCCTGCTCTGCTTCCATCAGCGATGAGTCGCACCTGATTGGTCGCTACATTCTGCATGTAAAGTCCTGATATGAAAACAATATAATAATAAAGATCACAGTATGTCGACAGCGCTCAGCACTGACCTCTGGCTCTTTCCTGTGTTTCCTGGTTTGGTTGATGCCGTTCTCTCTGGTCTGCACACAGACTCAGTCCAACACCAGCTGAGGTCCAGATCAGGTGAAATAACGCTGTTGGAGCTCAGTGAGGCTCTTCTGTCTGAGAAAATCTGTGCAGCAGATTCAGTGTTTGAGCAGAAAGGATCACGTTTTACACGCATGCTCAGCTGTCAGTCTGCAAACTTTATCTGTTTCTTTCAGTCCTCAGCACAAACCTGAAGATGCTTCTTCAGAGTTTTTGAATCCAGTTATTAACATGTTGTTACTGTTTGTCTCCTTCAGTGTTTATATGTGGAAGCTTTAACTCAACAATCAGCAGATAAACATGTGATGCACAGATCAGAACACATGTGACTGTAAAGGACTTGAGCTCTGCTGCCACACTGAAGAAAGCGATGTTGCTGTATTCTAATGTATTATACATAATGCATATTTGCCTGTATTATAATGACTCTAAATGGACATATTTTTATTTCTTGAGAGGCACAAAGTTCCTGAAAGTGTGCAGGCTGCTTCAGCTGCAGCTTTTTTCCACCACGTGTGTTGGAAACATTCTGAGGTCGGGTTTTTCTTCTTCCGCGTCTGCTGCCGGATGTTTGTCAGGTTGTGAGGCGACCTCAGAGCCTCCCACCGCTGCAGCGCCGCTTCCTCGCTCTGCCCTGCTGCTGCTGGCTTCCTGTCAGCGGTGAAGCTGCAAAAACAACAAATAAAACCCACCAACAAACAGACACAGAGATGTTGGTGTGGTTACAGCCACGTCTCTGACACTCACACAAAAACAAGGTCACACTCTTCATAATGAGGATGATGATGGTGACATCTGTAAACATCTGCAGGGACTCAAGAACAAAGCAAAGGACACACAAGGACAGTGATGTCACACTGGACAAATGCAATGATGAAATGATGAGTGAAACTGAAAGATGTGTGATGACAGTGGACAAAAGAGTGAACGAGGTCTCCAAACATGCAGGGCCTCCAGCAGCAGCACCCAGGGTGACGTCTGGGACCAGTTCTTCCAGTCTGAAACATTTATTGGTTTATTTTCTGTGTGGAGCTTTTTACTAAATCAAGTTGTGTTTCTTCAAACTCAAACACAGAAAACATGAAGCAGGTCAGATTCCAGCAGACGGCTCTGATCGGGTTCATAATATCAATGAGGGAACATCGAGGCTCCGCTGCAGTGTGTAACACACGATGAAACAGGAAGTCCTAATAAAACACACAAAGTAACACTAAAATAATCCCTGAAGCATTTTTCTGTGTCTGTCGGTCGAGACATCAAACAGTTCAACACTTCTCACTGATCTGACTGCTGCTGTGCATAAAACAGAAATCTCACATGAACTCAAACATCCTCCTAAAGTGTTGCTCACAACTTGTCAGCCTTCTTCAAATGCATATGGACGCTAATTTATCAGGTTTTTTTGAAGCATTATCGAAATTCATTTTTATTTCAAAGCTACATGTGCAGAATCAGGAAAATTCACCATCTGAACACAAAGTCAAGGAAGTGATGAAATAATTTCAGATAATTACAGAAACAAATACAAATAAACTGAACATGTGTCCTAGTAAATGAAACTTCTCATCAGACTAACTGACATATTTGTACATTAAAGAAATGAAACAAGCAGATGGTTTATTAAAAATAAAACTTTAATTTGTTAAAGTTGACTCGACTGTAACATTAAACTGTTAGTTTTAGACGATGCATTTTAAAGGCCCAGCCAAGGTTCAGTTTTGCTTCTGAGTTATAAAAGTCCAATATTACTCAGTAAAAGGATTAGAAACTGAAACTATATAGATTTTCTATTTATGACCATAATTTAGTTTTTTTTAAACATGAATTATGTTTATTTACTTTCTAATAAAGTGTCTATTATAATATAAAGTGGAGCTTCTAACATCAAAGATAAGCTGTGATTATTAAAGCTGCTCCAGTTTTCTAACTGAAACATTTGCTGCTAAAACACAGGAAGAAAGAAAAATATCCAAATAAGACGAAGAGCTTCATTTATGCAACATTTTACTGAAATATTTGGATTTTAGTGAAGATTTACAAGCAAAACTTTTACTTTGGCCTGAAAAGTGTTTCCTGTTTCAGCCACAGTTTGAGTGCTGACCTACCCTGGTACAGTAAACCCTGTGCACTGAAAATTCACAAGACTGCATTCTTTATTTTCATTTTCTAACATGTTGTAACATCATCATAAATGTACACGTGTTCACAGTAACTATCTGTACTCGTGTGCATTTCACTGAATACTGAACTGAGAGAAGGTCGGACTCCATCGGAGCAGCTTTGTCATATATTTGAAAAATACATTAAAAATAAAACAATAAATATTTCTGATCCTGTGACACCGACTGAGGAGGTTGTGACATCACAACAACAGAGGAACTAAAGTCTGTTTTCATTTTCCTGTCATCTCTCTCGACCCTTCGAGCTGGACTTTCATTCATGCTTCAGAATCTGTAGAAATCAGTGAAATTCACCTGTGACAGTAACGATATTATCAGACATAAATAAAAATAAATGGAGATATTTAACAGTCAACAGCAGATATAATAAATTAGCAAATCACACAAATACAAGTTTGAGCTGCTCCACACTAACAAGAACAGCCCACGATCACGGAGTCATTCTTTCTGCTCACGTCTCAGAGATGAAAAGCTGAGTTTGGCTGTTGGTGAAACAGAGCCGTGAAATGTGAAACAGATTTCTTTGATCGTTAATATTTGCTGTAACAAGTGAAAGTGCACAGATGAATTTGGGTCTCCTGGTGCAGCTGTTGGCGTGTCCACCTGCAGACGCACCTGAGGTCGGATTTTTGGCCTCATCTCTGTGACGTGAAAACTGCGGCGGTGCCACCGGCTGCACACGTTTCATATTTAGGCGTCTGATCTGTTTTCTCACACCGATTGTGAGGCCACACCTGATCGCACATCCTTACCTCCGGCACCGCCTGACCTCGATTTCCCCGCCCACCCCCACTGACACGCTTCCTGTCCCAGCAGGCTTTGGGGCAGAAACCGCAGCCGCCTTCGTCTGTGACGCAGCCATCACGCTGCAGCTCGATCACATCGGGTGACCACATCCTGTGGAAACAGTGAGGCAGAAGATTTTCCAGCAGCAGCAGCAACAGCCAATCAGATCGCAGATACAAACACCTCCGCAGAATGACAGCGAATCTCTCACACTACAGAAAAATGTGTCAACTTTCACACTGAGATAAAGCAGGCAGATTAGAATACGGTGCTTCTGATAATTATTTCATTCAGTTGTTGGATGTAAATGTGTCTGCAAATGTAAAACTTCTGTCACAACATTTCTGAAAAAGAAAAACTGCAGTTTTCTGCAGAAAACAGTCCAAAATTCTAAAACTGTTCTTTGTAAATCATCCTTTAAATGAGCCTCAAACTGTTTTGTCTTGACACACAAAAGTAGAAAGTTGGCTTTAGGACAGGAATGCGACCGAGCTGAGGGCAGCATCTGATCAGACATGCACGGGGTTGTTACGCACATCGTAGATGAAAATGTCACACACACAAAATCACACAAATTTGGCTTTAAGAAGAAAAGTCGTATAACTTTGCATCGCCTGCTGCTCCTGTGACTCAAACCCGCACAGAGGAAAATGGACGGAGAGTTTTGAGCCTGCAGACGGCTGCAGTTTAACAAAACTGAGACACGCGTGCAGTCAATCTGTCAGCAAATGTTTCTGTTCTTCAATCTTGATAACCAAAAGTATTTGGACAGCAGGTCGTTCTACCCAGATACGTGGTATGGTGTATTATGGGATTCATCTCCCAGTTACTGTGACTGATGTTACCTCATGAAGCCTTGATCACAGTCAGTGTTTGATTGTTTCTTTAAATATTAGCATCATCTAACAAACACTTACTTGTTGACACAGTGTGAGTGGAAACTGTTCTTAACGATCGCTGCGTGCTGCAGGATTAAGATTAAGCATTATTAGAATATGTGGCCGTGACTGCTCGTATACTTTGAGCACAGAGTCAGTGCGCTCAGACAAACAGGAAGTTTAACAGGTTACATATTTCTTTTAAAATTTGAAGCATTTCTCATTTTTTCAAAGATATAAAACTTACAAAGACAGAAGGTTGAAGTTTGCAGCTAAAATGTCTTAATCTGTAGATATGATATTAAAACACACAGTATATAGCAATAATGAGTGTGTTTATGTGTATATATGTACTTATATCTTACAGCACACAAGATTGCATACAGTATGTGTACAATACAGAGGTCAGAGGTCATGCATTCAGAGCGATGAACAGGAGATAACCACCTTACAGAAGGTTACTTCATTTAAAAACAAAGTTTGTCAGCTGCAGTCTGAACGTTTAATCTGCACGTTGTTACATTAAAGACAGAAAAGAAGCTAAAGAATAAACACAGACAGATTCTCTCTGCCAGTGGAAAACAGGTGGAGTGGAAGTGGTGTGGATGTCTCTCTCTGTCACACACACACACACACACACACACACACACACACACACACACACACACACACACACACACACACACACACACTGTTTCCACTGAGTGTGGTTGTGTAACCTGGAAGTGTCAGCACTCAGTGATCAGACCGACATGATTCATCCTCACAGATCTGATGATCTGCACTCAGATCAGTAACTGCACAAACAAATGAACTTTATATCTCACAGCAAAACATCCCAATGACGAGAAATGTGTGATTGGGCCGTGATGGTAAACACACCCTCTGTGTCATTATGAAACTTTATGTGTATGCATATGTAAGGTTCATCTAACCTGTTAGAAACTTCAAAGCACAAATAATCAAACTAATGACACTGATAACTATAAATCAGGGTTCTCATGATACTAGACTTTCAAACTTGCCATGGACCCAGGAGAACTCTGGATACTCCTCATACTTTTCAGTACTATGGGAAAAATCTTTGTCTCCATCCTGCAACAGCAGAAACAGTGAACAAGTCATTTAGTGAAAAAGTTTCTTTCATTTATTTTACAAATTATTTATTAGATTTGCCAAAATAACTCTTATTATTAATTAATTATTTTTTAGGGGTTTTATTTGTTTTGAAAATCATTTAGATCATTTCATCACATTTGGTAAAGGTAAAGTAAAATCTTAATCTACAGGAGAGGCCAGCCAGCTCGCTCTTTTGGTCACTACCCACACTCGTGACCATGGGTGAGGGTGGGGACGTAGATCAACTGGGAAATCGAGAGCTTAGGTTTTACACTCAGCTCTCAGACTGGTGCAGCGGCTGCAGTGATGCAGCCGCTGCACCAGTCCATCTGTTAAGCGCCTGCTCCCTTCTCCCGTCACTCGTGAGATACTTAAATTCCTCCACTTGGGGCCAGAACCTGACCCAGAGTGGACACTCCACCCTTTTGTGGCTGAGGATCCTGGCCTCAGATTTGGAGGTGCTGATTCTCATTCCTACTGCTTCACACTCGGCTGTAAACTGCTGCAGTGCAGCTCCAGAAAAAAAACACATTACATAAAAAGTTTGCATGAATTTGCATGTCCTTTATGTCATTGACAGAAATCTGACTCCCACAGATTACAGTCCATCTGTCAGTTACTGATACTCATCATCTCTACTTGTTATAAAGCACATCTGGCCCAGATTCAGTTTCTTCCAGTACTTCCATAAAGTGAAGAAACCCTAAATTCTCCAGTATTTGTAGACTTTTTATTTTTTTATTTTTTTTACTTTAAATCAGCAGTTTTAATTAAAACTTGTTTTACTGCTTCAGGAAGATAAGACTTTGTTTGGAAGTGAGATTTTTTTTTAAGGAAAATTGAGACTCTGTAATTAATATAGACTTTACCAGCTTTCATGATTTATGTCTCTTTAAAATGAGACTGTCTTCAAATCTGAAACAAGTAAATATGTTTTCTTTGTTTGCTGGTGACACATCAGCCTGTGGGCTACAGCCTCACATCCACTTTGCACCAACGAGTGTATTTCTAAATTATTTATTTAACTTTATGTTAAAATATACTCGCAGGAGGATAAGAGCACACACACACACACACACCCACACAGACACACACACACACACACACACACACACACACACACACACACACACACACACACACAGTTATCTTTGTATTGTTGTTGTATTTTGCGCAAACAGGAAACAGAACAAACAACAAACCACAGAGAGAATCGCAGCTCGCTCCAGTTTAAGCAGCTCTGCTGATCTCAAACACTGATTACTGTTTTCTGCATCGAAGAATTATCTTTAGAATCAGCAGCCTGTTACAGCCATCTTAGGAGTCATGATTGAAAATAAAAATTTAAATCAATTAAAATGTAAAAATGTTGCAGTGAACAATGCTGCTGACTCAGCAAGAAGGTCATGAGTTTAAATCAATGATGTTTGGAGTAACTGGCAAAAAACAGGTGTATGAATGTCTGTGTGTTTACCCTGTAAGCTGTGTATGGTACACGCTGCCTTTAATCCTGTGGCAGCTGGAAGTTCACTAAATCCATCACGTTTCAATGCAAAAAACAAAACAAAACAAAACCAATTGAATTACCTGTTATTTGTTTAAATACTCACATTTTTTTTAATCCATACTAAATGTTGTGGGTTACAAAGTAACATTATTCTCTCTTTTTACATTCTGTGTGTAGTACAGAGGGTAAACCTTTCACACTGATACATAATACAACTGAAATATTATCAATACTTCTTCAGGGTGTTCAGTGTGAATTGGGGGCAACATTTCAATTGTTTTAATTTATTGATTCATTTAAAAAAAAAGAGTCTTCAGATCAATTCAACTTTTTTCAATTGAATTTATATTGTAAGGTAACAATTCTATATTAATATAAAGAAAACCCCAACAATCAGATGACTCTCTATGCACTTTGGTGACAGTGGGAAAAAAACTCCCTTTTAACAGAAGAAACCTCCGGCAGAACCAGGCTCAGGGAGGGTGTATGTGAGGAGCAGGATTTTGAATTCTGGATTTAACAGGAAGCCAATGAAGGGAAGCCAAAACAGGAGAAATCTGCTCTCTCTTTCTAGTCCCTGTCAGTACTCTTGCTGCAGCATTTTGGATCAGCTGAAGGCTTTTCAGTGAGTTTTTAGGACATCCTGATAATAAAGAATTACAGTAGTCCAGCCTGGAAGTAATAAATGCATGAACTAGATTTTCAGCATCACTCTGAGACAGGATATTTCTAACTTTAGAGATGTTGCACAAATGGAAGAAGCCATCCAGGTCTTTATATCCATAACATGCAACTGTTTCAATTAGATTGATTGTCATTTTAACTGACTTTTTATTTTTATTTGAACTTTATTGAATTTTATTGAATTTTATTTTATTTGTATTGTTTCATTTATTGTTGCTGCCTGTGTTTGATTGAGTAATTTCTGTAACTGTGAAAAAAAACTCTTGAAAAAGAGGTTTTTAATCTCAATGGGATCTTCCTGGTTAAATAAAGGTTAATAAAATAATGTCTTAGTCCCAGGATGCACAGACTGATTCAATATTGAATCATTTGTAACTTTGCCAAAACAATGTGGGACTCTGTAGTTTTCTCTGGTCCCCTCCCCAATCAGACCAGGAGTGACATGTTTAGCCGCATGTTCTCCTTAAATTGCTGGCTGTCTGAGTGGTGTCCCAGAAACGATGTGGGCTTCATAGATAATTGGGAAACCTTCTGGAGGAAACCTGGTCTTGTTAGGAGAGACGGCATCCATCCCACTTTGGATGGAGCAGCTCTCATTTCTAGAAATATGGACCAATTTATTAAACCCCCAAAACATGACTATCCAGAGTTGGGACCAGGAAGCAGAGTTGCAGTCTTACACGCCTCTCTGCAGCTTTCTCCTCCTGCTACCCCCAAAACCCATCTCCATTGAGACTGTGTCAGCTCCCAAACAGACAAAAAACAAACCAAAACCAGCAACAAACAACTTAAACATAAAAAACACAAAGAAAGAACAATACAGTATCCACATCTGAACCAAAGAGTAAAACAGTGAAATGTGGATTATTAAATATTAGGTCTCTCTCCTCCAAGTCTCTGTTAGTACATGACTTAATAATTGATCAACAAATCGATTTACTCTGCCTTACAGAAACCTGGTTGCAGCAGGATGAGTATGTTAGTTTAAATGAATCAACACCCCGAGTCATTCTAACTACCAGAAACCTCGAAGCACAGGCCGAGGGGGCGGTGTGGCAGCAATTTTCACACCAGCCTATTAATCAACCAAAGACCAAGACAGACTTTTAATTCATTTGAAAGCCTGATGCTGAGCCTCGTCCACCCCAGCTGTAAAACTCAGAAACCAGTCTTACTTGTTATCATCTATCGTCCACCTGGGCCTTACACAGAGTTTCTCTCTGATTTCTCAGACTTTTATCTGATTTAGTGCTCAGCTCAGATAAAATAATTATTGTGGGTGATTTTAACATCCATGTAGATGCTAAAATGACAGCCTCAACATGGCATTTAATCTGTTATTAGACTCAATTGGCTTTCTCAAAATGTAAAAGAACCCACCCACCACTTTAATCACACTCTAGATCTTGTTTTAACATATGGCATAGAAACTGAACATTTAACAGTGTTTCCTGAAAACCTTCTGCTGTCTGATCATTTCCTGATAACATTTACATTTACAATAATTGATTACACAGCAGTGGAGAGTAGACTTTATCACAGTAGAAGTCTTTCTGAAAGTGCTGTAACTAAGTTTAAGAATATAATCCACCCACTGTTATCATCTTCAATGCCCTGTACCAAACATAGAGCAGAGCAGCTATCTGAACGCTACTCCAACAGAGGTCGATTATCTTGTTAATAATTTTACCTCCTCACTACGTACGACTCTGGATACTGTAGCTCCTGTGAAAACTAAGGCCTCAAATCAGAAGTACCTGACTCCGTGGTATAATTCTCAAACACGTAGCCTAAAGCAGATAACTCGTAAGCTGGAGAGGAAATGGCGTGTCACAAATTTAGAGGATCATCATTTAGCCTGGAGAAATAGTTTGCTGCTTTATAAGAAAGCCTCCTCCAAAGCCAGAACATCTTACTATTCATCACTGATTGAAGAAAATAAGAACAACCCCAGGTTTCTCTTCAGCACTGTAGCCAGGCTGACAAACAGTCAGAGCTCTACTGAGCCAACAATCCCTTTAACGTTAACTAGTAATGACTTCATGAACTTCTTCACAAATAAAAATTTTATCATTAGAGAAAAATTACCAATAATCATCCCACAGATGTAATATTATCTACAGCTACTTTTAGTACCATTGATGTTAAGTTAGACTCTTTTTCTCCAATTGATCTTTCTGAGTTAACTTCAATAATTAATTCCTCCAAACCATCAACGTGTCTTTTAGACCCCATTCCTACAAAACTGCTCAAAGAAGTCCTGCCATTAATTAATTCTTCAATCTTAAATATGATCAACCTATCTCTAATAATCGGCTATGTACCACAGGCCTTCAAGGTGGCTGTAGTTAAACCTTTACTTAAAAAAGCATCTCTAGACCCAGCTGTCTTAGCTAATTATAGGCCAATCTCCAACCTTCCTTTCATATCAAACATCCTTGAAAGAGTAGTTGTCAAACAGCTAACAGATCATCTGCAGAGGAATGGCTTATTTGAAGATTTTCAGTCAGGTTTCAGAGCTCATCACAGCACAGAAACAGCTTTAGTGAAGGTTACAAATGATCTTCTTATGGCCTCTGACAGTGGACTCATCTCTGTGCTTGTCCTGCTAGACCTCAGTGCTGCGTTTGATACTGTTGACCATAATATCCTATTAGAGCGATTAGAACATGCTGTAGGTATTACAGGTACTGCACTGCAGTGGTTTGTATCATATCTATCTAATAGACTCCAATTTGTACATGTAAATGGAGAGTCCTCTTCACACACTGAGGTCAATTATGGTGTTCCACAGGGTTCAGTGCTAGGACCAATTCTGTTTACATTATACATGCTTCCCTTAGGCAGCATCATTAGAAGACATAGCATAAATTTTCACTGCTATGCAGATGACACGCAGCTCTATCTGTCCATGAAGCCAGGTAACACACACCAATTAGTTAAACTGCAGGAATGTCTTAAAGACATAAAGACCTGGATGGCCGCTAACTTTCTGCTTCTTAATTCAGATAAAACTGAGGTTATTGTACTCGGCCCTGAAAATCTTAGAAATATGGTATCTAACCAGATTCTTACTCTGGATGGCATTACCTTGGCCTCCAGTAATGCTGTGAGGAACCTTGGAGTCATTTTTGACCAGGACATGTCCTTCAACGCACATATTAAACAAATATGTAAGACTGCTTTCTTCCATTTGAGCAACATCTCTAAAATTAGAAATATCCTGTCTCAGAGTGACGCTGAAAAACTAGTTCATGCATTTATTACTTCCAGGCTGGACTACTGGAATTCATTATTATCAGGATGTCCTAAAAACTCCCTGAAAAGCCTTCAGCTGATCCAAAATGCTGCAGCAAGAGTCCTGACAGGGACTAGAAAGAGAGAGCAGATTTCTCCTGTTTTGGCTTCCTTCATTGGCTTCCTGTTAAATCCAGAATTCAAAATCCTGCTCCTCACATACAAGGTCTTATATAATCAGGCCCCATCTTATCTTAATGACCTTGTAGTGCCATATCACCCTATTAGAGCACTTCGCTCTCGCTCTGCAGGCCTACTTGTTGTTCCTAGAGTATTTAAAAGTAGAATGGGAGGCAGAGCCTTCAGTTTTCAGGCCCCTCTTCTGTGGAACCAACTTCCAGTTTGGATTCAGGAGACAGACACTATCTCCACTTTCAAGATTAGGCTTAAAACTTTCCTTTTTGCTAAAGCATATAGTTAGGGCTGGACCAGGTGACCCTGAATGAAATTATTCATCTCTGGCTCTCTTCTATAGTGAGTCTTTGTCCATTCTTCCTCCCCTGACCCTCAAACGGCCACAGCAGATGGTCACTCCTCCCTCTCCTGGTTCTGCTGGATGCTTATAGTTTGTCAATAACTGACTTGCTTGATCAAAATCTGACAGTACTGTTCATAACTTCATCAAGTTTGACAAGGTCCTCAAAACTACTCGCAGCCCGACACCATGACACGGCCTAAACCTGACAGATAGCTGTATCACTGTTGTACCTCTCTCAAGAACGCTTCTTACATATTGATAAAGATTTTTATTTTTCACTCCATCAGACCTATTGACACTGATTTAGAGCTGTTCCTGTGTAATTTGACACATCCCAGCCTTTTACATCCCATTTATCTTCATTAAGAGAGGCTTTGACAGTCACACTTCCACTGAGATTACATCTGATGAGGCTTCTTATGCAGCTCTCAGGCTCTGTGTCTATTTTCTGCCTAAATGTTTAACAGGTCACTGTGAAATGACTTAACCAACTAAACCACCAACCAAACAAAAAGCTAATTTCTCTAAAACCTTCGGGGGCAAGAACTAGACTGACTGAGTGAAAAGGCAGCAAACATCCAAAGAAAACTTTGAAAGCTCTTCAGAGAGCTGAGAAATATTGCTCAGGGTCACTTTAGAAATCAGAAGAAAGTAATGAGGAAATGAGGGAGAGCTCCAGACTTTTGTTCAGTTCGGGAGGTCCTTTGGAAAGTCTTCTCTAAAATTATGGTTAAACATGTGACCTACAGTCTGACGTGCTGTGAGTGGTCAGTAAAAATAGAATCATGCTATATAAATGCAAATAATTCAGAATAAAAACAATCTCACTGTTTTCTTTTTAGCTTTTATTACCACATCACACAAAGAAATGATTGAAAGGACAATCTGTTAAACATAACTGTGACATTTACATCATCAAGCGAGACAGAGTTTAATTCATTCATAAAAAACATCAGTGACAATATGTAAAGATAACATAAAATCAAACTTTTTGGAACAATCAACAATGTATTAAAGGATAACGTCTATAGAGCGTTATTAACAGATGGTATGATAAACAGGTAATATGATATTTATACATGATATACACGCTGAAGCTCAGTGAACTTCAAGTTTCATCCAGTCACACAGAAGATTGTCCTCTTGGCATTTCTGTGAAGTTTCTGAAAGACAAAACATAAAACAGAAATTTGATTCATGTGAACTGAACCTGCTTTAATACAAACAGTAAAAACAAACTTCACATGCTGCTGGTTTGAAACCTGACGTTTGTTATTGTCAGAGTTTCTTTTCTATCCAGGAGAGAAAGCAGATACAAGAAAAATGACACATTTAAATATTATCTAAATATGAAAACTGACCAACAATATTCCTGCTGTTTTAAAATAAAATGTAACTGTTGATTAAGACGTCAGGTAACTCTCCTATCTTAACCTGGTCCTGTGAGAGAGTTTTCAGGACTTTGTTGACCAAACCAACACCAAGAGAATCATTTTCAAATGTAACAGTTTCTGGTTTGTATGTAAAAGAAATAACAGAACAGCTTTTCATAAACACAGAGCTTTAAAGAGTATCAAAGAGAAACCCATGCACTGTTACTGAACCACGTGAGTCACAGGTGAGGACTCTGTAATATCCTCTGCTGCTTCCCACAGTGAATTTTTAACTGTGATAATCTCAAAGGCAAAACAAAAGATTTTATAAGATCACCCAACGTTCATGAGACAGAGTTTATGAAGTTTGACATTCACCTTGGTTTTATCCACATCCCTGATTAGACGATCAGGGAAAAAACAACTTGTTTTCTATCTCGAGGTCGATGTATAAATTGGATCTTCGTGTGTCGTCTTGTATCATTTCCACTGAGGCAACACAGCTCCATGGACTGTATTTGTCATGGTTTAGGATTTGTTTGTTTGGCCAGTTACAAATATTTCATCAAATTTTCATGTTTAAATATTGGAAATTAGTTTTTCTGTTTAATAAGTCCAAACCGTTACCAAAATGATTTTATTGCCTAAACCTGACAGGATGTGGACTATGAACTCTGATCCAGCTTTGATTATCCAACAACTCACAATGGACACAAAGCAGATTTCCATTTCTAACATGCTCTAAGTGTATATCACAGTTTGACTGATCCTGGGTTATTCTGCAGTCTACAAATGTGTGAAAATTGGCAAATGCAGGTAAAAGTTTCCCAAATGCAGGCTCCATATCGACTGTCAGGGATCTGTGTACTAAACCTTTATCTTCTCATTGGAAAATGAACAAAAAGGTTCAATAAAGCTCAGAAAACATGTTTGTCTTTCTGTGTGTGATGGAGATAACAGTCAAATAACCCAATATAGTTAAACATCTCCCCAGTCACCAGGCCACAAACACAAACACGTTACATTTGTTTTGTACTCACACTGACTAATCCACAGCCGCAGAGTCATTATGATGTTAAAGATGATGGTCTTGATGAAGATCACTCTGAGAGCCAGGATGGTCAGAGACATGAGGTTCACCTTTGGATCTGCAAACAGCACAATCAGAAAAATGTCAACCAACAAACACAAACAGCTTCTTTCAATCCACCTGTTTAATCAGATCTAATACATACCTGGCTCCAAAACATCAACACATGGGCTGTCACCATTGGGTGGTGCTGAAAAAAATCAAACAGATAAAAGTGGTAATTAGCTTCATTTCAAAGTAAATCTCAGCAGATTGGGGAATTACATATCAAAACAATCGGCTACTTAAATCCAAATGTGAATATCAAGCTTTTGATTGATGATACTTTTCTGAAGTATCAATGTTTTGTTTTTTCCCAATTATGTCATTAATTATATGATGAAAATAATTCGAATGAATTTCTTGATACTTACATTCACAATCTTCTGCATCATCGCCTGGAAAAACCACCTGGTTGTACAGATCCAAGTTTGGTGATATCGCCACAGCTTTTGTCGTATTGAATTTCTGAAAATATGGATGCTGGTTGGATGCTGCATTGTGTCTGCTGAACCCAGTTGCCAGGCATGCCGTATTGCTGCCTTCTCCCAGTTTGAAATAGGATGGCTTGTACTCTACCCCTGAAAAACACAAACGAAGAACTCATGAACAAACTAGAATAATGTGGAATTATCTGCAGCTTCAGCATTTCTCTCAAAACCTCTGATCACTTGTTGGCCAAAGAAACGAGGTTTAATGCAAAGAGATGAGTTCACTCACAGACACACTGTGATTCAGACATGGTCAAAAACATCTGAGCTGCCGAGATCAAACTCAACAAAAGGATAATCAGAATGATGCTGCACTCTGTAAAAGATGGTTTCTTAACTTTGTAAAACTTTGCTGATGGTATTTGTACAGTTTTACATGTTATTAACACGAGAACACTTTCACTTAATGAAAGTAAATCCTCATGTGGATTCACTTTCATCTGGTCCACAGCAGGAATTTACTACTTTATCACAACACAATTACAACTTCAGGTCACAACCTTTGTGACTCACATGAGTGGACATAGTATAATATATATTTTTACCAGCGTTATAAAACATGTTACGTGACTCAGTCTTTTGTTTTAAAGTAACTTATTTAAGTACATTCATGGTGTTTGGTGCAGTAGTTTCATAAAAACAAGTTATTTGTCTGTGTTGTAGTATTTAGTATTAAATAAATATAAATCTGTTCACAAATACTGTACTCAATTAAAATATCAAATTGGAGCTTTTTAGTTATGAGCGTCTGCTTGCTATGTATTTATACAAAAGTTTATTTAGTTTCAAAATTATTTCATACAGTGAGGTGAAATAATGATCAGATATTACTTTATATTACATTAAGTACAAAGTATTTCCTATTGAGATTATATATTAAACTCAGTTCTGAATTCAGGCAAATGAAAAACATTTTAGAATTTCATTAATTTTTCAGGTTATGCAGACGATCCACTTACTTGAGGATGAAATTAATGTGATTCCTGATCCAAATATGACTTTGTAATTATTGTTATTCACACTGCAGCTAAACCAGTTACAAAAACCAGTGCAGCTCTTAACCATGTATATGTAAATAATACTAGTTCAGTAAATGTCTGTCAAATTGTTTTACTGTAGTGTAACATATCAGTAACATTACAAGCATGTTTGAGTTGTTGTTAACACTATTACTAACAGGATACAATTCTGGTAATAAAAAGCAACCTAACATAAAGTTAATGACTCAGAGATTGTGTTTGCCTCTGAGGTGCACGTCAGGAAAAATAACTGAGACAGTGTTTAAAATCATCTCTCTGACTCACTTTGACCCAAAATTTGGTTCCATCACCAAATATGAGTTTAGAGGCTTCAGATCGCTTCACACATTGTTGTGGTGTTGGATAATTACTGCTCTTCACCGCATACAGTTTATTTATTCTTTAAATATGAATCATGATTATAAGATCACTGTGTTTAATTTAATGTAAGACTTTTGAAATGTGACAGAGGAAAAAGGTACTTGTTATCATTTCACCAAAAATATAAAAAATATAAGTTCAACATCAACACTGTCATTTGATGGGTGTGAAAACATTTGATTTAAAGAGTGTTTGGATCTAGTATGTTGCTTCTGTACACATCAGAGTCACAACATCAGAGTCACAACATTAAGTTAAAGTATAAACTAACAGAAACAGAACAGAAAAATAATTTACTAATGGAAACTAACAGTCATCTAGATTTAACAACCACTCTGATACAAACACCCTAAACACTGCAGACAGATTAAACGTAAATGCACTTACGTGACTGTACAGTAACTTTGACCCCAGAACCAAAAACCAGCTTGTTGTTATTACTGTTCACACAGTGAATCAGTGGCATTCAAAAACTCCTGAACCAGATTCATCACTCTGTGTTTCACTCAGCTTCTGTTTCTTTTACTAAATAAATAAACACATTTTTCTGTGTTACATAAAATGTTTTCCATCATTACAACCTAAATCAGAAATTCAGAAACAACAGTTTGGTTTACAGTTTGTGTTTTGCTGACCTGAAAGAGTTTGTTTGATTTAAGTAACATCGTCTGTCCAAACAAAGACTACTGCTCCTGTTGTTGCATCCATCACTCACTAAAATCACTCAGGTCCAATCAAATTCATTCAAGTTAAAAAGACTCAATCTGGACTGTTTGGGAGTCAGAGCTGAAGTTTTCTCTTTTTCTCCACATCACTACTTTAAATCCAGATGGTATATTTTGTTATATTTTGTTGGTGTAGAAGCTTTTTTTTCTGAATAAAACTTTTTCACTCACTTGTTTGAACTCTCAGACGACTTCCTGAACCAAAAATCAGTTTCAAATTATCACTCTTCACACTATGAACGATCCAGCAACAAAAACTCACACGCAGCAGCAGCAGTAGAGCCCAACAGACAACAAACTGATATTAACTGAGTCACTGATCATGTGTTTACATTTTCCTTTTTTCCCACAATCTCGACAATTTGCTTTTGTTAATTATGTATTTAATTAATCTAATTGGGTAAAAGATCCTTTGAGGTTTGAGTCAGGAAAAGTATTCAGTGTTAAAAAAAAGAAAGAAGCTGAACGAAGCTTAACTGAGGTTAAATGTATTTGTGTAACAAAAAACATGAAATAATAAATAAGCATTAAAAATTGACTCTGTTCATCTGAGTTTAATTTGTTTTCAAAGACTTACTTTTCATTACATTCACAGGTTTTGTGTGTGTGTGTGTGTGTGTGTGTGTGTGTGTGTGTGTGTGTGTGACTAAATGTGGTAACAGAATTATCTTTAGAAAATTATAGGATGTTTTTGCTCATTGTCATTTGAATCTAACATTAAAAGCCTAACAGAATAATAATATTTACATTTTTAAAGTTGCAAACGCTGATAACTTATCTTCTATCAAACATGCTGATGTGGGTTTGGTGAAGTCGTGATTATTTATAATTTTAACAATGTGAGATTCACTAAACATCAAACATTGATGTGCAGTTTTAATGAAAGGAAACTCTTACTCTGTTGTACTTTCAGCTCAGTTCCTCGTCCAATGATTAGCTTTCGTGTCCCATCATTCACACACTGACTTACTTCATCACAGAAACTGAACAGGTTAAAGTTTCACCTGCTGTTTATGGCTCGAGGACATTTAAGTGCAGACGTATTCAGAACCAGTGTTTTCTCTGCTTAAACCTTAAAACCAAACATTAAGCTGTCATGTGAATGAAAAGGATTATTTAAGGATATTAGTTCGCTCACTCATACCTCGCACCCTCAAAGCTGCACTTTGTAACTTAAATGATTATATAAATATACAGTGTTTGGACTCTTAGAATGAAGAAAAACTATCAAATCAAAATCAAATTAATAACTAATAACTTCTAGTAACGCCTCGTTTTTCTTCTTCTCTTGCAGTAAACACGACTCACTGTCAGAGATGATGACTTTCATTCCAGATCCAAACTGTAGTTTTTCATCAGCTGATGCAGTCGCACAGTTAAAGAAGACTGATCAATAACTTATCTACACCTTACAGGACGTTTGTGTCATTTTTCTCTTTGCATGTATTTAGATAAATGAGCTTATTTAAAAATTATTATTTACTAAAAAACTTTTTTGAGAAAAAATATAGATCAGTATTTTCTGTGAATATAGGAAAAATAAATAATATTACAAATGTAAAATGAGAAATGTTCAGTGATGTTCGTTTGTTTCATAAACCTACTTTTCTCTATTTTCAGCTCGGTTCCGTCTCCAAACACGAGTTTTCCCGTCCCATCATTCACACAGTGAAACACTTCTTAACTTCAACTCAGTAATCAGCTGAATGTCTGACATCTTCACAGTAACTAATAACATATAATTATAAGAGTAATGATATTAACAACTAAGCACGTTGGATCAGTTGTGTATTTACCTCAAATTCAACCTAAAAGACTGAAACTCAGTGACGATAATCTTGGTTATTCATCAACTTTGGTTTGCAGATGAAGCTGATCGTTTCAAGATTATTTTGGGTTGTTGAAATATTAACTTGTGAAATCTCATAAGAATACAATAAATACACATTACTCAGTGTTGTGCTGACAAACTGTGGCTCTGTATTAAAGTGTAATGACATTCAAGAAGACGTCAGGACAAAAGAAAAACTGTTTCAAAGACAGAAAGGACCCATTTAGTTCTAAGTCATGATTAATAAATGATAAATGGCTCACGAGTTTGAATAATCAGCCTGGTTCCACCTCCAAAGTGGAGTTTTCTGCCTGCAGAGTCAGTCACACTGCACGCTGCTACAAACCAAAAACCTCAACTACAAAACTGCTTTTAGTGTAAATGGTTTGTTTGTAACAATAACTTCTGATAGCTCAGTAACATCTTCTCTTACATATAAAACTCAAATCTGATGCATTTAGTCATGAAATTATGAAATTTTGTCCAAAGACTTTCTTGAATACATGAAACTATTCTAATGTTTCTTTTAAGTAACTGCAGGCAATTTAAATTTACTGCTGAATAATGACTTTTTTCAATGGTTGAAGTTTAAAGCATGTTTTTGTGTCTAATGTTGTAGAGTTAATCTGAATGATTGCTCTGCTGTAATGTGTGATTGATAACTTCTATACACGATCTTTGGATTATGAATAAAACGAGCTTACAGGCATCGACTGTGACTTTGGTTTAAGAAAAGAAAACCCTGACAAAGTAAATGACAATAATTTACCAGCTGATGTCACAATAACAGCTGACCTCATACTTCAGTTTTATTTAAGACTGAATATTAATGTTGTAAAACTACCTTCAGTTCAGACTTACTGGTTTCTACATGCAGAGTTGTTCCAGTGCTGAAGAGGAGCTTAACGCCGTCATTCACACACTGAGAACAGACTCAGCAAAAACCAGTGAGAGCTCAGCGAGGGGCGAAACACATGAAACCAGTTTAAGGCTGGACATTTGTTCCTGTGTTTATAAAGGATTTAAAGTGACTGGAATTTAAAAACACATAATGTTACCATAAGGTAGACGTGGCAGACACAATATAACTCTAATTACCAAGGTTACCAAAGGTACAGTCTCCATACTCTGTTAACCTCCACGTACTGAACTACTCCATTGGTTAAACAGGGAAGATGGACTTACTGAAGCCATCAGGTGTGTGCCTTCACCACAGGTGAGTTTATAAAGCCCAGAGTCAGTCACACACTCAGAGACTGAAAGGATGCAGCACCATGGAGTGAAATACATTTAGGGGCCAGATGAAGAATAACCACAGAGAAATGTTTCTGTTCTGATGTCAGTCATAATGATTTAGTTCATCATGTATTTTAATTATATTATGTGATATTTATTCTCCTGTGAGAACACCATCTGACCATGAACTGAAAAGAAACGTAAAGTCATTCCTTTTATTTTTATATGATTTCATTTTAGTTGTTTTGATGGCTCAGCAGGAGAACAGCGACAGAAATTAGGATTTATTTTAAGTCTTCTTTCTCCAAACAACAGTTTCCAGTTTGTTCATCTTTCTATCCACAGCTTGTTTGTCTTACACACTTGACTCAATGTGTTTTGGAGTCAATTAATAAAAAAAACTGTTAACATTTTTTATTTAACATGTTTTTGTTTTTTAAATCTCAGAGTTAAACTGATCCTGTCAGCAGCTGTTTAAATGTTCTGACGTGCACGTTAAAACTACATGTGACTTTTATAAATCATAATTTTCCAACTGAATCAAAGTCCAACACTGTCATGAGTAAACCGTATTATATATTTGGATATGGAATATTTGAATTCGACTCACTGCTGTTTACAGTCAGTTTAGTTCCTTTTCCAAAGAGAAGTTTCCGGTTTGCTCCTGAGGCAGTCACACCGTGGAGCTGATCGCAGCATTAACTGGAGTCATAATCAAATCATCAAATCATTGATGATGGGACAACTTTGGCGTTTTGAACACTTTGTTACTTTTAGTAAGTTTTTTATCTGTGACACAGTGAAGAGTAACAACATACAGACGTTTTACAAACAGACTTTGTGTCTACTTTTACTTCACAGATATCTGTGGACTGCTGGTATCATTGTTCTGGGTAAAAATGGGGATAGTTAGCTGAGAAAAGTCAGCTGCATCGTTTCTGTTCCCTAAATAAAAACGACTTACTTGACTCAGTTCTAACTTTTGTGCCCAAACCAAAGACGACTCTGGAGTTTCCGAAGCCAGTCACACAACAAAAAACACAATCACACAAACTGACTTCAGTTAAATCCATTTCCTGAGTGCACATGTCCACAAACAACATATTAACTTATTCACAAAAAATCTTTGGCTAATAATATTTTACTTTTGTTTTATTTTTTACCAAATCTCATTTGGCTTAAAACAAAATATTAATATATATAAAAATGTAAGAGTAGCCAAAATCTACACGTGACAGTTATATGCAGGTCAGAGTGTGATGACATGTGTATGTCAGGTACAGATGAATAACATAAGTAATAATTACGGAACTGAAAGTTTAAAGTTTCTGTCCAAATAAATAAAAGATAAACTCAGATGTTTATAAACACTTACCTGACTGAACTATGAGTTTACTACCAGGACCAAAGACCAGCTTGTTTCCATAGTTACTCACACAGTAACACTAACAGTGACATAAACCTCAGAGATAAGCTCTGACACAGAAACTAAAATTAGTGCTGATGAAATGTGGAAAAATCCAAAACGCAGGAATAATTTTCATTGTTTGTACTGAGCTAAGTTGGTTTTTATTACTAACTGTGTTTTGATTTAATGAACTGCTGATAAAAATTCCACTTACTGTCCATCACTGTCATTTTTATGCCGTTCCCGAAAACTATTTTCCAGCTCCCTGTCCCAGTCACACAGTGTGTGTGCGCTCAGCAAAAACTACCTGAGAAGGTCGTCGTCTGTAAGAAGCTGTGCGCTAATCAGTAGAGAACTGCTAGATTATTAGAGTATTGGTTTGTGGTAATTAATGTGTTATGTTTTATATCTTTATAGTTAAAAACCTCAACATCACAACTAATTATAACATGAAGAATATCATTAAACTGCAAACACATACAGGCTGAACTGTGTTTGTATAGATGTGAACAGTTACAGTATTACAGTCATGTGACTGTTGGGTTTTTCTCTGTGTGTGATTGTAGGGTTTACCTTACAGTATAAAGCACCCTGAGGTGACTGTAGATGTGATTTGATGCTGTATAAATAAAACTGAATTGAAAATTGAATCATTACAAGAACTGTGTTTGTGTCTAATAATAACAACAATAATAATAATAATAATGATGATGATGATGTAACTTTGTTTGGGATGTGAAAAAGGACTTACTGGAGCTAACTGTCAGAGTAACGCCTGACCCAAAGCTGAGTTTGGAGGATCCGGAGAGCGTCACACTGTGACTGCTGTCAGCACTTTAACCCAGAGCTGCAGGTGAGCGTGAGTGAACGTCTTCACCTTTAAAGGTGTTTAAATAAATCATGAACTTCTTGATGAACCAAACTGCAAAATGAGTAAAAGCATTTGATTTACAGTCATTGTCGATGACGCCACATGAAGGACTCACTTGGTGTTTAGTTGTTGCAACACGTAAAACTACTTAGCTAACTAAAGTACATGAAAATTATTTTTAATTCCAATACTTAATATTTACTGAAGTTACTCACTGGTTACTATGGTTACTTTGGTCCCTTCTCCAAACAGGAGTTTGAAGCTCGCCCCTCCAGCAGTCACACAGTGGAGTCAACATGAACATTTACCCACAGGAAGGATGGCAGAGAAGTGAAAACTTTGTCTGGGCGTCATTTGTGTATTTTATATATTGTTGTTTTATTACTGTTTCACTATTTAGCAAATTTGTTTAATCAAACTAACAAAACAGCAAAAATATAAACTGTACTTACTGGAACTGACGGACAGTTTAATGCCAGAACCAAACAGGAGTTTGGCACCTCCAGTCACACTTGGAGAAATGCTACCACATAAACTCACAGCTGACACATCGAAGAGCAACAGGTACTGAACATGTGCAGCATGTTTACGGACTGATTAAAACTTTAACACGGGTCTGTTTTGAGTTTGGCTGCAGTTCTTCCAAATAATGATTGAAACATCTGAACTGCACTGCTGTTCTAACTGTAGTGTGTCATTAGCTGAAGCTTATGTAATGGTCATTAGTTCTTTGATTAAGGACTTCATGATAAGTATCTGGATTAAATCAAAAAGCTGTTTTTATTCACAAATCAACAAGTAGCTGTAACGAATGTGGGCAGTGTTTCAGTCCTGCACTGAGCTCTCGTTCTCAGTATTTCACAGTTTTATCACTTTAACACATGTACAGTACGTATGTTACAGGAAACACTAAATATATTGTTTATATGTTATTTGAATTCTTTGGATACTCACTGGCTTCAATGATTAATTTAACACCAGCCCCAAAGAAAAGCTTCCTGCTTGCTCCAGTAGCAGTCACACAGTCGCTCCTCTCACACAAATAACTGATGAGCAAGTGATGAACACTGACGACCTGATCTGTGAGCTGCATACATGGAAAACCTCAACATGGACACACAACATCACCAGTACAGATACTAGTATAAGTATCAAAGTACAAACTCCTGACACTCACTGGTTTGTAGAGTCAGTTTGGTTCCTTCTCCAAAGATCAGTTTGAAGTTTCCTGATCCAGAAGTCACACAGTGGATCTGCCCTCAACACAAACTGGCTGCCACTGCACACACGTGTGTGACAACACAACAACAGCTAATCTACACTTGGTTTTTCTAAAAGTAAATATAAACAAAGACTTGTAATGTAAACTTGTCCAGGACATGCTGCTGATTATCTGTTTGCTCTTAATAAAGGTGGAATGTAATGTAATATAAAACACCTTGAGGCGACTTTTGTTGTGATTTGGCGCTTTATAAATAATATTGAATTGAATTGAATTGAATGCAAAATGAATTTACTTAATTATAAATTTGAGGTTTAACTTTTCTTTCAATCACTATGAGCTTTAATTTTTTTTCAATCTAAAAATGCAAAATAAAAATAGTTGAACATGATGAAGTTTGTCTGTACAAAGAAGGAATGATGAGATTTTTCCACCTGATTGTCTTTTCAGAGACTGTTGTGATGATAAATGTGACGCTTTACAGTCAGACTGAGCGACACTGTTAGAGGATTTATTATTTGGTTTTATGCACTTGATCTATAACAGAAATGATACTCACACGCTTCAACAGTCAGCCGAGTTCCCTCACCGAAAACTATTTTTCTGTTTCCAGTTCCAGTCACACAGTGCGCCTACGCTCAACAACAACTACGAGCTCACAGTTTCATTTGTCAGGATATGTGTGTGTGTTTCCCCTGATGTCAGATACATTTAGTTGATATTTGGACTCTCACAAATAATTATTCACTGAATGATCAAACAGTTTGACAGTTTGTTGACATGAAACACTGGTGTTTCTAAATTTCACGCATCACTTTCCAGTTAATTCTAAATATCTGACACAGCAGCTGTTTGCTGCACAGAGATACTCACTCGATTCTATGGTTAGTTTGGTTCCTGTGCCAAAGACAAGTTTGTAGCTTCCAGTCAGAGACGCACAGTGAAAGATATCAGCACAGCTCCACGCACAGACGGGTCAAACAGAGCAGTGATCAAAGCTAAAGTGTGACATTTATCCACATATAGATTTTAAAACTTTACTGACAGACTGAACAATTTTACTTTTTAAAATTTACCAGTGAAAATTCAGTTAATAACAATGATAAACATAAAATATAAAACTTTTCATTGTGTCCTCCACAGAACTTTGATTTTGTTATCAAAGTCAGTTTAAATCATTAGGATTGGACGTTAAAGTCACTGAGATGAACATTTATCAGTGTAAAGCACATCGTCATTATATTCAGTTTATTCTGATCATGGTTTATAGTACTGGTCTTACTGGTTTCAGTGTTCAGTCTGATCCCTGCTCCAAAGACGAGCTTGTTGTTTCTATTATCCACACAATAAGAAACAGCCGTACACAAACTCACAGTGACAGAGCTGATGTCATCCAGCACACCGAATAACATAATCAATAAATTTAAAATATATGTTTAACCTTTGAATTTCATGATGTATCTTTTTATATCTTTTTTGGAGACAGAGTGAAAATCTGCAGTTGAAGATTTTGCATTTCTAATAAAAGACTTAACTGTTAAAAAAGAACAGAACTCTGGAGATTTCATTTCACTTAATAATAAATGAACTTGATGAAATATTAAAGTGATATATGTTGAATAAAGTGTATATTATGTGTGGCTGATGGAGTCAGACTCACGTGTTTGACCCACAGAACAAAAACTACCAGAGTCCTTTCAAACATCCATCATTCTTCATGTAACAAACATGTTTGGAGCTCAAACCATTTAAATATCTTTTGTATTAAGTTTCTGTTTGTCTGGATCCTCAGGATTTATTTTTCAGTGACGGAGTTTCACAAAAGCTGACTTTCCTTCTACTTTAAACATTTATATATGTGATATATTTAATCATATGTACACTAATGATACAAAGTAACCTTAAGATTAAAATGAATTCAACTTACTGGCAGCAACATGTAGCTTTGTGCCTCTTCCAAAAATAATCTTATTAACATTCACACAGTTCAAAGTGCCAGTGCTAAAACATCATCAGTGCAGCCCTGCAGAAACCACCTAAACCCAACACTGCTCAGACAGACTTCTGAAGTCTGAATATATTTTTCAAATATTTCAATCAACTCTCTCATTAAATCATCATGTTAATCATTGTCTGTGCTTCTTTAAAAAATCCCCATGGCAACGATGTTACTGATAAATGAACTGGACTTTTAATTTGGTCCCACTTCCACAGAGAAAGCTGAATTGTGACTTTCTTTGTACCATTTTTGAGCCCCTGAATATTGATTTATTTGAATTGATATGATTACTTACAGGTTTCAACGACTAATCTGGTTCCTCCTCCAAACAACATCTTATATCCAGCATTCACACAACATGAAGCTTCACAGCACAAACGTCTTGTTGGGCTTAGACTAAATATGTCAGTGTCGATGCTTCATACAATCAAACTCGTCAGCTTGATTATCATGATTCATCATTATTGTTATTTAGACAATATTAACGATCCTAACAATACTTGTGGTTACTCTCGATCACTTACTTGGATTAATGGTTAATCTGGTTCCCTGTCCAAAGATGATCTTACCAGCAGCGTTCACACAACATGAAGCCCGAACACACAAACTGAACACTGAAGAACTGCAACAAGCTGACTGTAGAAACACTGTTTCTGCTCCTTTCTATTTCCTAATACTCCTGTTTGCTAAGAAATAAATAGAAATTAATACTAAAAATTAAAATATTGTTTTTTTTTAATAAACCACATGTGTCACTGGCTTCTAAAGATATAACATATCTGTGGTCAGGATCAGAGAACTTACTGGTTTCAATGGTTAATCTGGTTCCCTTTCCAAACATTAGCTTAAATCCACCACCATCCTTCACACAACATGTTGACCTTTAACACAAACTCAGCACTGCTGTTTATTAGTTATGGTTTTACTTATTTCTTCAATATTTCTGTTAGGCTGCTCTAATATTAACGTGCTGTGCTTGTTTTTACTGATTTCAATGTTTAATCTGTTTATTTCTGTAAAACTAAAAGAGTTAAAATTCTGTTTTCAGGATCTTTTATTTCCACACTTATCTAAAGACTGACAATTTTCAAAATAAAAGTAGTACATAAGCCTAACATTTACTGAATCAGTTCCACATACACACGTTTTTCATATGAAAACAACAGTGTACTCTGTACTTACTGGGTTCCACAGTTAGTTTGGTTCCACTTCCAAATATAAGCTTAAATCCACTGCTACTCGTCACACAACATGAAGACTCACAACACAAACTCAGCACTGACTCTGAGTCCTCTCAGAAAGATAAAAACTCATATAATTGATCTTATTACAAGCTGGTTGTGTTTTCTTTTAATGTTTGTTTGTTTGTGTATGGCTTTCCTGAAACAACAAACAGTCTGCAGACAGTAAATGTGTGACGTACAGTCAGACGGGTCCTGGATAATGAAACTAACACTAGAGGATTACAGTAAATCATACTCACACAAATCAACAGAAAGCTGAGTTCCCTCAGCAAAAAGTATTTTTTGGTTTCCAGTCACACAGTGCAGCTCCCCTCAACAACAACTCTGACACAGTTTCAGTTCAGGATTTAAATTTGCACATGTGTTATTAGATATTTAAGTCTGAATTATTAATATCCAATGAGAGGTGAAACAAACAGTAATAAAAGAGAGAACAGGGCGATAGAAACATGGTTCCTATTTTGTGTCGTCCTCCGGACTTATTATTAGAAAACAGGAAGTTGCTGCGTGAATAATTACATGTTTGAATATTTCGTTTTAGTTCATTTTGAATTCAAACTGGACTTACTGGCTTCAACGTTCAGCCTGGTTCCCGACCCAAAGATGAGCTTGTTTCCAGTATACACACAACAGGAAACACCTCTACACAAACTCTACACAACTAACAGTGATGCTGCTCATATTATTAATTCATCTGACTCATCTGAATAAATAACACAGTTGTTGATATTGTAAAATAATGTAATATAAGGCAGAAACGTTCATTATGAAGTTCCTGTGTGTAAGATCTGTTATGGAAACATTTTTAGAAAAACAGAACTGTAAAAAAGTCTTTTTAAACTTTTACGCTCCAAAGTTTAGAAACTCAGTGAAAACCAAACAGACTGAAAGCTCCACAGCAAACATGGTTTCACACACAGTTCAGACTCTGACCAGTGAACAGAGCCAGGAGCCAGAAGCTGAACCTGGAGTTCAGATTAAATCACATTCGACTTTTTCTGATTGTTTTGTGTGAAACAGCAAAGCTGAACTTCAGACTGATGTTTCTCAGAGTCTGTTTTATTATTTCATTGTTAGTTTGTGTCCTCGCTGGACCTGTTTTTGTTTTTAATGAAATGACACCTACTAACTCAGATTTATAAATATAGTGATGATTTGTTAAAAAACAATTTTACTTATATTACTTACTGGTTTCAATGGTTAATCTGGTTCCCTTTCCAAACATTAGCTTAACTCCACCACCATCCTTCACACAACATGTTGACCCTTAACACAAACTCAGCACTGCTGTTTATTAGTTATGGTTTTACTTATTTCCTCGATATTTCTGTTAGGCTGCTCTAATATTAACGTGCTGTGCTTGTTTTTACTGATTTCAGTGTTTAATCTGTTTATTTCTGTAAAACTAAAAGAGTTAAAATTCTGTTTTCAGGATCTTTTATTTCCACACTTATCTAAAGACTGACAATTTTCAAAATAAAAGTAGTACATAAGCCTAACATTTACTGAATCAGTTCCACATACACACGTTTTTCATATGAAAACAACAGTGTACTCTGTACTTACTGGGTTCCACAGTTAGTTTGGTTCCACTTCCAAATATAAGCTTAACTCCACTGCTACTCGTCACACAACATGAAGACTCACAACACAAACTCAGCACTGACTCTGAGTCCTCTCAGAAAGATAAAAACTCATATAATTGATGTTATTACAAGCTGGTTGTGTTTTTTATGTTAACAATGGATTATTGAGCCTTAAGAATCAATTATTAATATTGAGACCAAATAACTGGAAATCTTCTTTTTCAAAGAGCTCTTTACATCTTGCATTTGTGACTTGCTGACACGAGTCGATAAAGAAAAGTGATCTTTGTTTGATACTCACTGCTCTCCACAGTCAGCTTGACTCCCTTTCCAAACATGATTTTCCAGTTTGAGGAAGTAGTCACACAGTTCAAATCATCTCAACAATAACTGGCGCTATAAAAGCATGCATGTATAAATCTAGAAGAAATATACATATATATTCTATTAAAATGTATTATTAATCAGTTAGTCTTATGAGTAGTGTGGACAAAGAAAATGGGCTTTCCTGAAACAACAAACAGTCTACAGACAGTAAATGTGTGACGTACAGTCAGACGGGTCCTGGATAATGAAACTAACACTAGAGGATTACAGTAAATCATACTCACACAAATCAACAGAAAGCTGAGTTCCTTCAGCAAAAAGTAATTTTTGGTTTCCAGTCACACAGTGCAGCTCCCCTCAACAACAACTCTGACACAGTTTCAGTTCAGGATTTAAATTTGCACATGTGTTATTAGATATTTAAGTCTGAATTATTAATATCCAATGAGAGGTGAAACAAACAATAATAAAAGAGAGAACAGGGCGATAGAAACATGGATCCTATTTTGTGTCAACTAATTATTAGAAAACAGGAAGTTGCTGCGTGAATAATTACATGTTTTTTTTTTTTTGTTTGTTTTTGTTTTTTAATATTACCTTATTGTTAGGACTGTTTTTGTTGTGCATCTGCACTTTATTGTTGTCAATGTCTACGCATGGGACAGTGTGAAACGTAATTTCAATTCCTTTGTATGGCAAGTACATTTGAAGAAATTGACAAATAAAACTGACTTTGATGTTTGAATATTTCGTTTTAGTTCATTTTGAATTCAAACTGGACTTACTGGCTTCAACGTTCAGCCTGGTTCCCGACCCAAAGATGAGCTTGTTTCCAGTAAACACACAACAGGAAACACCTCTACACAAACTCTACACAACTAACAGTGATGCTGCTCATATTATTAATTCATCTGACTCATCTGAATAAATAACACAGTTGTTGATATTGTAAAATAATGTAATATAATGCAGAAACGTTCATTATGAGGTTCCTGTGTGTTTTTGTTTTTAATGAAATGACACCCAATAACTCAGATTTATAAATATAGTGATGATTTGTTAAAAAACAACTTTACTTACTGGTTTCAATGGTTAATCTGGTTCCCTTTCCAAACATTAGCTTATATCCACCTGCTCCAGTCACACAATGAAGAACTTCATAACACAAACGTCTCCAATGATTCATGTTGAAAAATTAAATCACTGTTTGGCAGAATTGCAGGTTTCTGACTACACACCATTCTTCTAGACTTATTCTTAACTTTATTCTTATTTTATGCCAGTTTTATCTGCTGTCCTGCATCTTAAATGATAAATTATCTGAATCAGTTTCACATACACATGTTTTTCATATGAAAACAACAGTGTACTCTGTACTTACTGGGCTCCACAGTTAGTTTGGTTCCAGTTCCAAATATAAGCTTAACTCCAGCACTGCCATCCTTCACACAGCATGAAGACCCACAACACAAACTCAGCACTGACTGGGTTCAATGGTTAATCAACATGTTATGTATCATTTCCCTTTTGATTGAGTTATCTCTTTAATGGGCCTTCAGAATAAATTGATAACTTTTGCACTCTATGTTTGTATAATTATTAAATATTAAGATGACATTTCTTAATAAAATGACCCATTAAATACTATATATGTTGTTTATATGCAGGTTTTACTCTGAGCTGTGTTTTTCTTTGGTTTCCAGCTGTTTAAAAATATTTTATATTTACAGTTCTCATTTTAACACTGATCATAATTAATATCATTACTCACTGGGTTCAATGGTTAATCTGCTTCCACTTCCAAATGTCACCTTAGCTGCACCAAGATTCACACAGCATGAAACTCCATAACACCAACCTGAGACTGAGTCGTGCTGAACTTTGGAAAACATGGATTTCATATTTGACAATTTTCTCTTTACATTAAAAGAACTACTCTATGAGAAAAATGATCTACTATGTTGATTCATTCTTCGTACAGGTATTTATGTGATGAAATTAAAAGTATTACTGAATATTTCTTTACTCTATGATGGTTTGATGAGACTCAGATGAGGCAATAGAGCATCACTGCCATTGTCCATTTAAACTCAAACATTTCATGTCTTATATTGTTTTTAATACTTACAGGATTCAACAATTAATCTTGTTCCACTTCCAAAGCTGATCTTATTTCCACCACTAACAGTCACACAGCACACAGCTCCATGCCACAAACCTCAGCTGTGATCATCTCCAACAAACTATTAGGAAAACATGAGGACACAAGCCAGCATCCCCAAACTAACCAGAGCAGTTATTAACATATAAATTCTGATGTTTAGTGTAAATCTGACATGCAGCACTGTTTGGTTTTACTGAATACAGGAATTCTTAGTTAATGTATTTGAATGACAAACACAACATAGCAGTAGTTACATCATTTTCCCCTGATTTCTGTCAAACAACTATATTTTATCAATATATTCACATATTCAGTTTATTCTGTCTGTTTATGTTTCTTTCATTTGTCAGTTTTATAATCCTGTTACTCATTTTCATCACTGTTGAAAGATTAGTTAAATTAATGTGAACTAATTTAACTATTTGCTACAACTGTTATCTAATATGACCTTTATATAAACACTTACTTGGATTAATGGTTAATCTGGTTCCCCGTCCAAAGATGATCTTATTAGCAACATTCACACAACATGAAGCCCCATAACACAAACTAACACAAACTAACACAAACTAACACAAACTAACACAAACTAACACAAACCAACACTGGATAACTGAATTTAGATAAAGAACTTTTTCACCATTAATAATTACACTGTTCGATACTCTTTTCTAAGAAACAAATATACATTCAATCTTAATTTGTGTCTATTTTTAAAAAAGTTTCTCCTTCTATTTTAGAGATGCAGGTTTCTGACGTCCCAACATAATTTATCTCGACTTAATCTTAATGTTATTTTATTTCATGACAGTTAGTTCTTCTGCTGTGGTTGTTTAAACACACACATTATGCAGCCACATGTGTGATCTTAGGGTTGTTTTTAAAAGTAAAAAGTCTTTCGGTAACCATAGAGACTATTTATTCGACATTCTAAAATGAAGCGATATAAATGTGTGTCATCGGATGGCAGCGCTGCACTGAACTGTTTCATGTTTTCTTTTTCGTCAGATTGTTTGTTTGGTGTTGATTTGACAAACATGTTGAGACTGAATCATCTAATATTCATAATCGTAGATTTTCAATCAGTGGATTTCTGAAGTTAATTTAAACCTTTTCTCATCAACATCTAGCATAACATAAAATACTAAGACTTACTTGGATTAATGGTTAATCTGGTTCCCCGTCCAAAGATGAACTTATTAGCAGCATTCACACAACATGAAGCCCCAGTACACAAACTCAGCATTGAATAACTGAGTTCAACTACACTTTAAAAAGCACATTTTTCACAGCTGATAATTATTTTTATTCTTGTTTCTTAAGCAACAAATATGTATTAATTCTTAAATTTTGTCTTTTTTAAATGTTTTATCTCAGAGATCCAAGTTTCTGACTGGATGTGATTTTTCTAGATTTGTTCATTTTATTCTTACTGTTCTTGAGTTTTTGTTTTTAAGTAAAACACATCATCATAGTACTTACTGGGTTCAATGGTTAATCTGGTTCCACTTCCGAACATTAGCTTTGTTCGACTGGCGTCATTCACACAGCACGAAGGCCTTCAACACAAACTCAGCAGCCTTCTGTTAATGTACATGTGAGCCATTCTTGGCTTTACTAATTTAAACTTGGGCTGCGTTCTAATTTACTCCCATTTCCAAAACAAATTTAGTCTCTCAGCTTCATATTTTCTGATTTTCCTTCATGAACCTGAGTCAGTGCTTTACTTACTTGGTTCAACAGTTAATCTGGTTCCACTTCCAAAGATAAACTTGTATCCACTGCCACTCGTCACACAACATAAAGACCCACAACACAAACTCACTGCTGACTTTGACTCAACTCAGGAAGATCATAAAACATATCTCTTACAGATTTTATGCTCTTGCATGTTGATATAAATGCTGAGCTGTATGGTGTAGTTCTTTTGTTCTTTAATGTTACAAATTTTCTTCTTTTTGTAACAGTGTTTCAATCAATTATGTCTCAACATTTACCTAATTAATCATATTGATTTGTTAAGTACAGTTAAGTTGTGCTTTAAAAATATTTTGTATTTATAATCAATAAGAGTACTCACTGGGTTCAATCAATAATCTGCTTCCTCGTCCAAATGTCATCTTAGCTGCACCAGTATTCACACAGCATGAAGCTCAGTAACACAAACCAGCTAATGAAACATGATGTTCATGTTTCACAAACATGTTGATAGTTTACTTAAAAAAACAAACAAAAACAAAAAACAAAAAAAACCCGACTGTGTGAGAAAAATTTGTAATCTGCCAATTTAGATTTTGGTGTACAGCTGACATGAAGAACAGGTATTTGCATATCAGTGAATTCTTTGTTAATAATGTTATAAAGATAAGAGTCAAACAAACTGTTTTTATTGTACTTTTGATAAAACTCAGATGAGACTTTAAAGCTTCACTTTAACATGAACATTATGTTCAGTCAGAATAAGGTGTGATGTAGTTTATGGTTTATATAAAACATTTCTTTTACTCACTGGATTCAACAGTAAATGTGATTCCTCTCCCAAAGAAGATCTTATTCTGATTTGTACCAGTCACACAACAAGAAGCTGCATAACACAAACTCAGCAAAGCTAAAGATCAGAACTGAGACGTTCACTCTAAACATTAATATTCAGACATGATTAAATCATCGAGATCCTCTCATGTTTTTACATTTTGCTGTGTTATTGACCTCACATGATTACACTGATGAGGCTGCTCATGATTCACATATGATTAGGTTTTAATGAATCAGTTCACCAGCATGCACCGTGTTTAAAGATGATTCAATTTAAATATAAATACATACATAAAAATATGTATAATTACTTAATTACTTAATTATCACTGTCCTCAAATTGTTGTCTTTTATTATACAACATGATGTTTTGTGCATATAAGATCACAAATTTAATTACTTAGAATATTTTGATGTGTACTTACTGGGTTCAATAATTAATCTGCTCCCCCTCCCAAATATCATCTTAGTTCCAGCTCCAGCATTCACACAGCACGAAGCTTCGCAACACAAACTGAGCACTGGTGAACTTCATTTATCAACAGTGATTTTGTCTCATTTAAGACATTTGTTTATTAAAAATACTGCCATACGACCTCATTATTACATTTATATTTACATAACTGGCATTACTGGTATACTGATGATTTTTATATTCAGTCAGTGTTAAATATGTTATTCACATTAAAGCATTAAAAGTCTATTTTTAGTATTTGTGATTTAGTATGTAGCTCTAAAAAACTAAGGTATGATTTAGTTTATGATTTATATTAAACACTGTTGTACTCACTGGATTCAACAGTAAATGTGATTCCTCTCCCAAAGAAGATCTTATTCTGATTTGTAGCAGTCACACAACAAGAAGCTGCATAACACAAACTCAGCAAAGCTAAAGATCAGAACTGAGACGTTAACTCTAAACATTAATATTCAGATTTGATTTAATCATCACCTCACATGTTTTTACATTTTGCTGTGTTATTTGACCTCACATGATAATGTGCATTAAAGCAAAATGACTAAACTGATGATGCTGGTCATGATTCACATATGTTAGGTTTTTATGAACCAGTTCATCAGCATGCACCGTGTTTAAAGATGATCAATGTTTAAATACATAAATAAAATCATGTTCCACTGCATATAATTACTTACTGGTTTCAATGATTAATCTGGTCCCACTCCCAAACAAGATCTTATTACCACTTCCAGTATTCACACAGCATGAAGCTTCATAACATAAACTCTGCATGTGACCAACTGTGATCCACTTATATGTTTGTAAAATAGAGGAAATCAAATTTCTAATATTAAGATTTGAGCTTTATTCACTTTTGTATTTCAGATTATTTCTAAAGAACACTCGTTATAGCTTTCCCCTGTTATTAATAGATTAGTACTTCTTAATCATCTTAAACCTTTATTAGCTCTCTGAGCTGTTATGACACCACAGCATCACGTAGATCAAACAAAAACTCTTAATTTGTGAAAATTTGATGTTTTGAAGTTTTCCGCTTGACAACAGTGTTATATATTTCTGGTTTGGTGAGAGCTACATTAACCCTGATTTTCATAAGTATCAGAACTTAAATGGTTTTAATGATAGTTTTAGTTCCACTTCCAAAGAAGATCTTATTCTGACTTTTAGCACCCAAACACAAAACCATATATTCTAATTTACTGACATTTTCAGTTTCTCAGCTTCATATTTTCTGATTTTCCTTCATGAACCTGAGTCAGTGCTTTACTTACTTGGTTCAACAGTTAATTTGGTTCCACTTCCAAAGATAAGCTTGTATCCACTGCTAGATGTCACACAACATAAAGACCCACAACACAAACTCACCACTGACTTTGACTCAACTCAGGAAGATCATAAAATTATCTCTTACTGAATTTCTTCTCTTACAAGTTTACATAAATATTTTAGCTGGGTGCTGTTGATTTTTATCTTTTACAGTTGTTGTTGTTGTTTTCATGTTACAAGCGTTTTGTGTAACAGTGTTACAGTGAATTATGTCTAAACTTGTCGTTAACCTTGAGAGTCATTTTTTAATACTGATACCAAATAACTGGAAATGAGTTTTTTTTCAAAGAGCTCGTTGTATCTTTTATGTTTAATACTGATGTGAGGCCAAATAACATGAAATATCTTTTTTTTTTTTCAAAGAACTGTGTCAGATTATTCAATGTTCAAATGAATTTGCAGATTTGTTATTAAAAAATCTATCAAATATTTTATATATAATTTTACGGTGAACTGAGGTTTTGTTTGTGTTCCAGTGATTAAGTTGTTATTTTAATTATTTTATATTTGCAGTTGTCATTTTAACACTGATTATGATCAATAACAGTACTCACTGGGTTCAATCATTAATCTGCTTCCTCGTCCAAATGTCATCTTGGTTCCACCAACACTCACACAGCATGAAGCTCAGTAACACAAACCAGCTAAACTAAACAGGATTTCCATGTTTCGCAAACACGTTGATGTTTTCATTAAAATAACTACTGTAAAAATCTGCAACTTTAGATTTATGATGTACAGCTGATATTAAAATCAGTTATTTTTATATCACTAAATTCTTTATTCAGGTCAAAGATAAGAATCAAACAAACTGTTTTTATTGTACTTTTGATAAAACTCAGATGAGACTTTAAAGCTTCACTTTAACATGAACATTATGTTCAGTCTGAATAAGGTGTGATGTAGTTTATGGTTTATATAAAATATTTCTTTTACTCACTGGATTCAACAGTAAATGTGATTCCTCTCCCAAAGAAGAGCTTATTCTGATTTGTAGCAGTCACACAACAAGAAGCTGCATAACACAAACTCAGCAAAGCTAAAGATCAGAACTGAGACGTTAACTCTAAACTTAATATTCAGACATGATTAAATCATCGAGATCCTCTCACATGTTTTTACATTTTGCTCTGTTATTGACCTCACATGATTACACTGATGAGGCTGCTCATGATTCACATATAATTAGGTTTTAATGAATCAGTTCATCAGCATGCACTGCATTGAAAGATGATCCATATTTAAATATAAGTACATAAATAAAATCATGTTCCACTGCATATAATTACTTACTGGTTTCAATGATCAATCTGGTCCCACTCCCAAACAAGATCCTATAAGCATTGCCAGTATTCACACAGCATGAAGCTTCACAACATAAACTCTGTGATCTGTATTTGCAGAATATAGAAAATTTAATTTTTCATATTAAGATTTGAGCTTTTTTATATTTTGTATTACCATACCTAATGACACTGATTTACATATAATTATGATTCTTGCACTTTTTAAATGATTATCCATATTAACTGCATATTGCATGATGTGACAGGTAGCACTTATCATAATGTCACATCATTAAGCATAACTGAGGTATTAGTACGCTTTTAAGAAGTGTGTGATTCACACGCCAAAAAAATTAACCCAACATGAACTCCATCAAATAAATTAGCTGTGGATCTATTTTAGTGTTATTTAAAAAATAATAATTTCATATATTTATTTTGTTTTTTTATTAAAAAGATTAATGCAAATTCATTTAGTAAAAACCTTTATAATATATATATGAGTGACTTTATCCTGCAAATACGATGACATTTAGTTTTCCAGCTAACAACAGTGTTATGTTACTGGTTACATGGTTTTACTATTATTATTATTAATATGAAAACTTACTGGCTTCAGTGTTTAGCTGGGTTCCACTGCCAAAGAATATCTTATACTGATTTGCACCAGTTGTCACACAGCATGAACCCCCATTACACAAAGTCCCAGTAAGGAACTGAACCAAACACATGGAAACCAGTAACATTTTACAGTTTCATGTAAAGTATTTCTACAGTAAAGGTAAATGTACTTAATTGATGTTAACAATGGTTTGAATTTATTACAGATAAACTGCACTCAGTGCTGCTTTCAGAGACATCTATATAATAATAATTATAATCAATGTCAAAGCACTTACTGGGCTCAGCAGTTAATCTGATCCCTCTTCCAAAGATCAGCTTATTACGGTTTGAAGTAGTCACACAACATGACACACCAGCACACAAACCAGTAACTGACAGGAGCCAACCACACAAACCAGTAACTGACAGGAGCCAACCACACAAACCAGTAACTGACAGGAGCCAACCACAGTTAAAACAATTTGAATGAAAAGACTCAACTAACTTTACTTATTTGTCTTCTAACTCATCCTTCTTTAAACACACTCAACTATTTTACTGACTTACTGTTTATTTACTCAATTATTTTGTTTAAGCTTTTCAAACATTATATTTTTTAATTAATTCCATTCAAGTTACTTCAAATTGTAACTTTTAAAATGATTATTATAATACCACAACTACACACAAACTGGGTTACTGGTTTTTTTTGTTTTGTTTTGTTTTGTTTTGTTTTTTTAAAGGTAAAAACAGTTTCTAGGCATATTTCATGCTAAACCATTAAAACATATATCAGCACTTACTGGGTTCAGTGGTTAATCTGGTTCCACTTCCAAAAATGATCTTATAACCACCTCCAGTTTTCACACAACATGACGCTCCAGCACATAAACTGTGATGTAACATCAGACGCCTTTAGAAATGCTTTTTCTACTCTCAGAGTGGGGATATGTCAAAACTGTATTTATATTATATTATATATTATATTATGCATCTATATTTAGTAGAAATACTGTGTAAAGTCATATCATCCACTTTGATGTTGTATCTTATCTTTGTGTCTTATTTTTGTAGGTCAAAGTAAATGTGCTTTGGGTAAGATTTCTTTTTAAATTGACAAATGTTCAAATTTCAGCATTTCAGTCACTGACACTGACATGTCTGCTTCATCTTTAGGGAATTTCATGCGTAATCTGCTTTTGTATTAAAAATATGATTCTAAATGTTTACTTTGTACTTACTTTGTTCAATATTTACTCTGGTTCCTCTTCCAAAGGTAAGTTTCTGTAAGCCAGCATTCACACAGCATGAAGCTCCCTCACACAAACTGAGTCAAACTCCATTCAAAAAATAAATTCGACTCTGAGCTTTTTGTACGAGCGTTTGGTTTTTCTGTCAAATTGATGTAAAATTGTTCAGTTTAGTGCAAACTTAAATTTAAACACTAGTTTTACATTTTAATCACTTTTCAGTTTCTACAAAACAATTGAAGGTCAGAGAGTTAGTAGCTATCCTTTTGTTGCTTATTACATTATTATTGGTTTGTTTGCACTCATATACATATCAGAACAATAAACTTACAGGTTTGGAGGGTTAATCTGGTTCCTCGTCCAAAGATGAGCTTGTTTGTATTTTGAGTCACACACAGTGAAACTCTGTTACACAAACTCAAAGCCATTAACTGACCTGAGCTTCTGTGAGTTTGCATGTGAGACTGGTGAAGAATATTCAGCTAAAATAAGTTTAAAATAAGGTTTTATTTGTATGTATTTTTATAGCAACCTTTCCTTAACAAACTGTATTTGCTTATTATTATTTATCAATAGCAGTACTTACTGGGTTCAATCAGTAATCTGGTTCCAGTTCCAAAAATGAGCTTAAACTGATTCCCAGTAGACACACAATGTGATACTACACAACAAAAACCCAGCAGTGGCCCTTTACTACCCAGAACAACTTTGTAACACAAATACATTTAAGAACAGTTAGCTCTCATTGTGTAATTGTCATTGTTCAAGATCTGACTCTTATTTACAAATATGAAGGGAAACAACTTTAGTTTCATAAACGTCTTTAACAAACAAACAAAAGATAAAATATTATTCTGCTGTCTGATATTCTACTGAAGAGAAATCAGAGAAAGAGAAGAGAAAAGTAATCTTACATATTTTATGTGTCCCTAGAAAAAAAACTGCAGTGAGTTTTTCCTACTGTTGCTTGTATATTATAAATATATACTTTAAATTACTCACAAGATTTATCTGCATTGAGTTTTAACACTTTGAACATATTTATTATGCAGAAACACAAACTGACTTACTGTCATTAACATATAGTTTGGTGCCGCGTCCAAAGATAACCTTGTTTGCACCCCCGCTGTATGTCCCACAGTCTGCAGCCTCAGCACATTAACCTGACTGACTGCAGCAAACTGACAGTGTTTATGAAAATCATCAATACTGTTTCATTTTCTATTAAATCTTTTTGTTTAAATAATTACATTTAATTATACTAACAAGCAAATTCTTTGGTGAAATATAGAGGGTTTCAAAAATAGCCCAAAAACATCAACTTTAAAGTTGCCCACATAAAGTGGAAACATCAATGTCATCATCACCTTTTTAAAGCTAAATCTTTAACAAGATTAAGTTTATCAGATAAAATCTGTCTCTTCTTTGCTCTCAAAGATTTCCAAAATAACAAACTTCTGGAGGGCAGTGTTGCTGTTTATATTATCTATCAATATAAAGCATTAACGTTAATCAAAGTGTTTGCAGTAATGAAAATAATTCTTAGTAATCCTTTTATACACTTACTGGCTTCAATCATCAGGCTGGTGCCGCTTCCAAAGATGATCTTATATGTAGCAGTATTCACACAGCATGAAGCACTGTGACCAAAACTAAACCAGGCTCCATTCACACAACCATGTTTTTACATTTGATACTTTATATGAAAATGCTGTCTGCAAATTATAACTTTATATTTCATTTAAGATGTTGATTTGACTTTATTTTTTGCACTTTGAATGATTTTTTATACTTTTAATGGATAATAAAATCTGTCTTTTTTCTTTTCATGCACTCAGTTTTTCACCACTAAACCAAAAGAGTTGAACTTACTGTCATTAATGAATAATTGAGTGCCACTGCCAAAGATCACCCTGTAGTTCCCACCAGTGTTTGTCCCACAGTCTGCAGCCTCAGCACATTAACCTGACTGACTGCAGCAAACTGACAGCGTTTATAAAGATCGTTAATACTGTTTTAGTTTTATATTGAATCCTTTTGTCTAAATAATTAATTTGTAAATAAATAATTATATTTAATTAAACTAATAAGCAAATTCTTTGCTGAAATATGCAGTAGATGTAAGTTAGACATGCGTTTGTACTGCACTGATGTGTCTTTGTTTGAATGCACATTCAACATGCACAGCTTCAGCTTATTTTAATATGTTTTCAAATAAACTAGTTTCTCATTTGGTTTGGTGGATGTCTTTAGGTCTCAAGGTTTCACTACATTTAAAGTGAGTTTGCATATACATATGTATGTATGCAACAAAGTACTGGTATATTAAATGATGAATGTTAGATTTACTTACTGGGCTCAACATTTAATCTGGTTCCCTTTGCAAAGATGAACCTGCTTCCAGTATTCACACAGCATGAAGCACCACAGCCAAAACACAGTGATAAACTCAACCAAACTCTGTTTAACAAACTGCATTATGTGACCTTTGACCTGCTGTTTAGTTATTATACACCATTAATCTGTTGATTTTAAAAACTTTTGAACATTTGTTTTATGTTCCACATGTGAGTAATCATCAGTTAAGGTGCATTGATGATGTATATTACTTCAGACTTCATGTACTTGGGTTTCCTTCACTAAAAGAACTGAACTTACTGTCAGTAACATAGAGTTTAGTCCCACGTCCAAAGATAATCTTGTTGCCACCACTGCTGTATGTCACACAGTAAGAAGCTGCAGCGCATAAACCTGACGCACTTAGTGTTTCCAAAATAACCAAAAAATAACCAAAAACATCAACTTCAAAGTTGAAGTGGAAACATCAATGTCATCATGACCTTTTTAAAGCTACATTTTAACAAGGTTTCACTTCAGTTAATCAATAAAGCCGATAAAATCTGTCTCTACTTTTGTCTCACAGATTTCCAAATGAACAAACTTCTGGAGGGCAGTGTTGCTGTTTACATTACAGTGACGTTATAAATGTGTATCTTTCAATAACAATGCATTAAAGTCCAAATATTAGCAGTAATAACAATGTTTCTGGGTGATCCTTTCATACACTTACTGGGTTCAATCATCAGGCTGGTGCCGCTTCCAAAGGTGATCTTATTTGTACCAGTAATCACACAGCATGAAGCACTGGGACCAAAACCAGTGACAAACTGAACCAGGCTCCATTCACACAACCGTGTTTTACATTTGATACTTTACATGAAAATGCTGCATTTAAGATGCTGATGTTAACTTATTTTTGCACTTTGTAGGATTTTTAATACTCTGAATGAATAATTAAAGTTTTTTTTTCATGCACTCAGTTTTTCACCACCAAAAAAAAGGAATTGAACTTACTGTCATTAATGAATAATTGAGTGCCACTGCCAAAGATCACCCTGTAGTTCCCACCAGAGCCGTATGTCACACAGTCTGCAGCCTCAGCACATTAACCTGACTTACTTACAAATACAGCCTTGAATACTGTTAATCCCATTCAAATGGATAAAAAGAGTCTGAATATAATGTGATTACAATGTTACCCTAATAGTTACTATATTACTCTGTTAGTTTGGTTCTGTATCACTGAGGTGATTTACATTCAGGGTGATGTTGTTTGTATTCTTCACTGAGATGATAAGTCTGGATATAAAACAAGGAGCAGCTGTGCACACACATCAAATATACAAGATAACCCCGGCCTCCAAACATCATGTCTGCTTGTACACGTGTAAGTAAGAAAAACTCGTTTCTGAACTGAACTTACTGTCATTAATGAAAAGCTTAGTGCCACGTCCAAAGATGAGCTTGTTTGAACCAGAGCCAGATGTCACACAGTGTCAAGCCTCAGAGCAATAATCTACAACTACACAGACCTACTCAAACCTGCACTGTAACTCAAAAAAATAATAGTTTGGAGATAAGTCTATTATTATCTACTTTATTGAGTTATCGCATAAAAAGTCAAAGTGTGCGCTAAGATTTTGTTCAAATGCATTGAAAGGAACAGCATCTTAAAAATGTTTCAAAGTCATCTGTCTGATCACTAAAATCATACTGAAAAACTGCTGTGTGTCATTTTCTAAATATTTCACCTACTGTTGGTTTGTTACAAGTTCCATAAAAAAAACTTCCACATAAATAATATTTTAAGTTGTATCAGAACTTACCAGGTTCAATGGTTAACCTGGTTCCTGTTGCAAATAACAGCTTCTGCCCAGAATTCACACAACATGAAACTCCATAACACAAACTCAGCATCAACTGAGCCAAGCATTTAGGAAAATATATATATACATATATATATATATATATATATATATATATATATATATATATATATATTTAACATTAAAACACTGAAATATGTTTCAACAGCTGTTTATTGTAATGTTACTGAGTATGGTATAAGCTCCTTTTTGTGTTTTCCTTTTTTTATTGCTCGTATTTGTATTATTGGAAGATTAGAGGTTTTTTTTATTTCATTTATAAACTTCATAAATGGCTGTAAATATTGTTTTTAACCTGAACTAACTTCACTTCAAATGACCAGTTTACCTGACAGTTTACAATAATAGATGTAATTACATTTTTCTGATTTCTACTTATATTTGTGTTCAGTATCAGCACTTACTGGGTTCAATGAGTAATCTGGTTCCTCTGCCAAAGATGATCTTAGCTACACCTCCAGTATTCACACAGCATGAAGCACTGGGACCAAAACTAGTGACAAACTAAACCATCCACACAACCATGTTTTTCACCACTAAAACCAAAGAATTGAACTTACTGTCATTAATGAATAATTGAGTGCCACTGCCAAAGATGATCTTGTTAACACCAGAGCCGTATGTCACACAGTCTGCAGCCTCAGCACATTAACCTGACTTACTTACAAATACAGCCTAAAATACTGTTAATCCCATTAAATGGATAAAAAGAGTCTAAATATAATGTGATTACAATGTTACCCTAATAGTTACTATATTACTCTGTTAGTTTGGTTCTGCATCACTGAGGTGATTTACATTCAGGGTGATGTTGTTTGTATTCTTCACTGAGATGATAAGTCTGGATATAAAACAAGGAGCAGCTGTGCGCACACATCAAATATACAAGATAACCCCGGCCTCCAAACATCATGTCTGCTTGTACACGTGTAAGTAAGAAAAACTCGTTTCTGAACTGAACTTACTGTCATTAATGAAAAGCTTAGTGCCACGTCCAAAGATGAGCTTGTTTGAACCAGAGCCAGATGTCACACAGTGTCAAGCCTCAGAGCAATAATCTACAACTACACAGACCTACTCAAACCTGCACTGCAATCCAATAATAATAACAATAACAGTAATAATAATAATAATTTGGGAGATGAGCCATTCTCATCTGTTATTATCTACAATTCTTCTGGGCAGTGCTGCTTTTTAAATTACAGTGAAGTTGAAAGTTTGTATATTTGAATACAAAGCATTAAAGTTAATCAAAATATTAGCAGTAATCATAATATTTCTTTGGTGTTTTGCATTTTGTAGAATTCGTAATACTCTGAATGAATAAACAAAGTTGTTGTTTTTCACCACTGAAAGAACAGAATTAAACTTACTGTCATTAATGAATAATTTAGTGCTGCTGCCAAAGATGATCTTGTTAAAATTAGCGCCAGTTGTCACACAGTGTCGACCCTCAGAGCAAAAATATAGAACTATATAGACGTATTCAAACCTGCAGCATAACTCCAAAAATGATATTATTTTGGAGATAAGTCTGTTATTATCCAATTTATTGAGTATGTTATTGCACATTAAGTTCATTTTGCACATTACGCTCCTTTGTACATCCATCTACATCGACATCTGCATATCGCTTGTCTTCACTTACTTATTTTTGTACTTATTTATTTATCTTTCATTATTTTTATCCTTATTTATCTTGTTCCTTCAAACTAACCTAACTTGGCATTTGCGTGATGGACAGCAAAGGAAGAATTTCATTGCACAGAGAAATACTATTTCTTCTGTACACATGGCAATAAACTCTTTGAATCTTGAATCTATGGTATAAGCTCCTTTTTATTTTCTATGTTTTCCTTTTTATTGCTATTATTATTAGAAGAAGATTAGATGGGTTTTTTTTTCATTTATAAACTTCACAAATGGCTGTAAATATAATTTTCACTTAAAGTGGTCCGGTGGAAGACCAGTTTAGCTGACAGTTTACAATAATACATGTAATTACATTTTTCACTTACTGGGTTCAATGAGTAATCTGGTTCCTCTGCCAAAGGTGATCTTAGTTACACCTCCAGTATTCACACAACATGAAGCACTGGGACCAAAACTAGTGACAAACTAAACCATCCACACAACCATGTTTTTACATTTGATACTTTATATGAAAATGCTGCATTTAAGATGCTGATGTTTACTTATTTTTGCACTTTGTAGGATTTTTAATACTCTGAATGAATAATTAAAGTATTTTGTTCCATGTACTCAGTTTTTCACCACTGAAAGAACAGAATTAAACTTACTGTCATTAATGAATAATTGAGTGCCGCTGCCAAAGATGATCTTGTTAACAGCAGAGCCAGATGTCACACAGTGTCAAGCCTCAGTGCAAAAATATAGAACTATATAGACGTATTCAAACCTGCACCGTAACTCCAAATAACAACAATAATTTTGGAAATAAGCCATTCTCTGCAATTATTAACTACTTTATTGTCCATAATAGTACTTTATTGTACTTTTATATCACAAAAACTTTGCCTAAATGCACTGAAAGGAACAGCAACAAAAGTTTAATCCGATCTGTCTTTAGTAATAAACATCATGCTGAAAAATCACTGTGTCAAAACATTTGTTTTGTTACAAGTTCCTTTAAAAACCTTGCATATAAATAATATTTTAAGTTGTATCAGAACTTACCAGGTTCAATGGTTAACCTGGTTCCTGTTGCAAATAACAGCTTCTGCCCAGAATTCACACAACATGAAACTCCATAACACAAACTCAGAGACAGTAACTGGGCCACGCTTGTGTGTTTACACTTGAGACTGCTGCAGAATATTAAGGTCGAATAAGCTTAATATTAATCATAATATTAATAAACAAAGACATGAGCTGCTTTCTTTCATTTAACATTAACCACTGCTATAAATATTTTATTATGACAAATTCTGACAGCTAAACAAATCCTGAAAAACAATATTTCATTTTTATTATGTCATTATTGTTATTTTGTCTGGTAAAATGTACTTAAAAACTAATTTATTCATGTTTAAATCGGTGGCTGCACTTACTGGGTTCGATCAGTAATCTGGTTCCACTTCCAAAAATGAGCTTACGTTGGTTTCCAGTAGACACACAATGTGATGCTACACAACAAAAACTCAGCAGTGGCCGTCTGAACAACTGAGACCGTCCACTTTAAAGTTCAGATGGTTCCATTCAATCAGCTATGAGGTAAAAATGAATTCCAGAATAACCAGTTACCTCTCAGTATATGACTGCCATGTTTTCAGATCTGCATCTTATTTTTACATCTGAAGATAAAACAATATTTATTTTGTTTTATAAACTTCTTGGTCAGACAAACAAAAGAAAACAGATTATTCATCTGACATGATACTGAAGGCCAGCACTGACACTAATGTCACAGTGATCTCAGATATTTTATGTATCCATAGAAAACTGTGTTTGGTCTTCACAGTATGATCGGTAATAACATTATTTCATGTGGACCAGTAAAACTTACTGGGTGCAACTGTTAATGTTGTTCCCATTCCAAAGATGACCCTGTTTCCACCAGCATCCTCACAGCCTGAAGCACGTTAACAAACACTCAGTAACAAGCTGCACCAAAGCCTTCTGGGAAAATCAAAAAGATGCTGTTTATACATTAAAACTTTATACTTTTAATTACTACTTTGATTTGTTTGTATTGAGTTTTAATACTTTGGGTGAAATTTTAAAGCTTTTTTTATGAGGTCAAAGATGAGCTTGTCTGTGTTTTCACACAGCATAAAGCTACTGTCTGACTGACTGCAGCAAAGTTTGGTGTAACATCAAGAGCTCCAAAGATGATCTTCTTGTTAGTGCTGCGTATAGTTTGGTGCCGCGTCCAAAGATGAGCTTGTTAGTGCTGCTGTATGTCACACAGCATAAAGCTGCAGCACACAAACCTGACTGACTGCAGCAAACTCAAAGTGTCATTGTGACCTTTAAACGCTAAATCTTTTGTTTTAACAAATACATTTCAGTTAATCTGAAAAATCTAAAATCTGTCTCTACTTTTGTCTCACAGATTTCCAAATGAACAAACTTCTGGAGGGCAGTGTTGCTGTTTACATTACAGTGACGTTATAAATGTGCATCTTTCAATAACAATGCATTAAAGTCCAAATATTAGCAGTAATAACAATGTTTCTGGGTGATCCTTTCATACACTTACTGGGTTCAATCATCAGGCTGGTGCCGCTTCCAAAGGTGATCTTATATGTACCAGTATTCACACAGCATGAAGCACTGGGACCAAAACCAGTGACAAACTAAACCAGGATCCATTCACACAACCGTGTTTTACATTTGATACTTTACATGAAAATGCTGATGTTAACTTATTTTTGCACTTTGTAGGATTTTTAATACTCTGAATGAATAATTAAAGTATTTTGTTCCATGTACTGAATTATTCACGACTAAAACAAAAGAACTGAACTTACTGTCATTAATGAAAAGCTTAGTGCCGCTGCCAAAGATGAGCTTGCCAACACCAGAGCCAGATGTCACACAGTGTCAAGCCTCAGTGCAAAAATCAACAGCTATTAGACGTATTCAGACGTGCATCATAACTCCAAAAAATAATAAAAAGTTTGGAGATAAGTCTAAGATTTGCACTATGATTTTGTTCAAATACACTGAAAGGAACAGCATCTTAAAAATGTTTGAAAGTCATCTGTCTGATCACTAAAATCATACTGAAAAACTAATATGTGTCATTTTCTAAATATTTCACCTACTGTTACAAGTTCCTTTAAAAAACTTCAATACAAATAAAATTTGAATATGTGTCAGAACTCATCAGGGTTTGTTTGTTTTTTACATTAAAACACTGAAAATATGTTTCAACAGCTGTTTATCACAATGTTATTAGTATGGTATAAGCTCAGTTTGTATATTTTCCTTTTTATTGCTGTTATTATTATTATTATTATTATTATTAGATGAGACTTTTTTTAGTTATAAACTTCATAAATGGCTGTAAATATTGTTTTAAACCTGAACTAACTTCACTTCAAATGACCAGTTTACCTGACAGTTTACAATATTACATGTAGTTACATTTTCCTGATTTTCAGTCATATTTGTGTTCAGTATCAGCACTTACTGGGTTCAATCAGTAATCTGGTTCCTCTGCCAAAGATGATCTTATTGGAACCTCCAGTATTCACACAGCATGAAGCTCCAGCACATAAACTCGTGTTGTCAGGCGCAGCCAGCTAACGCTGTAATTTTAACTGTAGCAGTTTTGTTTGAATGTTAACATACTTCTTTACAGTCTTTGTGCTTTTGTTTTCTATTGTTAAAAACATATAATAATATTACAAAATTACATCTGCACTGCAGTCAGTGATTGGCCAGCTTCTAAAGATAATCATGTTTACAACTACAGTTGTTTTTGTAACTGAAAATCAGCTGACAGTTACATGATGACAATTTATAGATCAAATGTAAAATGTAAAGAAATATTTTAGAGATGGTCATTTTCATCTGTGTTCATTATGGTCTCCATTTACAAGGTTTTCATAACTATCTGATATATTTATGTAGTGTGTAAAGTTTATTTTGGATTCTACTGATTCTACAGTTTAAAGTACAGTAAAAGTGCAACACACACACGTCAGTTTGACAGTTTCACGATTTCACCTGTTTCTTCTTTAGCTTCATTATTGTTGTCTACAAATTAATATTAATGTTGTATAACAAGCACTTACTGGGTTGAATGATTAATTTGGTTCCTTTTCCAAATATGATCTTAGTTCCACCTCCAGCATTCACACAGCATGAAGCTCCAGCACACAAACTGAGCAGATGACTGGATCAAACTGACAAACCTTACACACGATTCTTTAAGGTTATGATTTGTCAAACATTGAATGTAATTCTGGTTTGTTTTTTTCTCATTTGTTTCAAAAAAGCCAAATTATTTTGGTGCTAATCAATATAGTTACAATCACAATTTTTCAGACACATTTTTCTGTTAAATTGTTTATAGATGCAGAATACAAGTAAATAAATAAATAAGTGATCTCTGTCAACACTCACTGGGTTCGATGATCAGCCTGCTTCCTCTACCAAAGATGATCTTTTGTGCATTCACACAACATGAAGCTCCTGAACATAAACTCAACCTGATCCACTGGATTCACATCTGTTTATATCTTTAGGTAAAATCATCACTGAATTTAAAAATGTTTAAAGCTGACAAGTTTTGTAAGTTGAAGTGTCATAATTATTATAATTATCATTTGTCAGACATTATTTTATCTTTGAGTCTCAGTTTGAACCAAACACCATCTGGACACATGAACATTCAGCTCTCGGTTAATGAGCTTGTTTTCATTAAAAACAGATGTTTTACATGTATGATAAATGTAAGCTCTATTTTCACTTGGGTGGAGAACAAAATGCTTCTTGGATTATACATGTGTTCAGTTCTACACTTTTACTGTTATTATTCAGACTGTAAGGGACGTTTAAAATTCAAACATCTGGCTTTTCTCTCTCTTCTGCCTGTTAGTGACTCAGGTGTGAAACACCAGATAACATATGTAAGATCACATGTTGTAATTCCAAAATCACATCCAGAAACACATTTCTGTCCCTCTGGCATCAGTGACTAACTTGGCTGCACTTCCATAAACAATCTTAGATCCACTTTGTAACGAACAGTTTTCACCAAACTACAAATGAATGTTAGAAACTCTTAACAGATACTCACTGCTGTTAACTGTCAGTGTGGTTCCTTCCCCAAACACAATCTTCCGTCCTCCACCAGAAGACGTAGTCACACAGTATTTCTGACCTAACACTTAATCTAAGCCACATCACCTGCACAGCATTCAGCTCAAAGAGGCTCAAATTAACATTTTTTCATCTTTTACACAAACATATATACATTTCCACTGAGTTAGGTAACTTTGGGAGGGTTTAGTAGTCTTTGTCACAATTTGCAACAGAATGTGCGGTTATATGATCACAGTCAGAGACCGATGCAGAAACTCTCTGATTAAACACCAGATGTGCACCAACACCAGCCTGCAGGTCAACTGTAAGTAAATGAGCTTAAAATGAGAATAAAAAGATAAAGATGAGCAGACTTACAGGTTTCAACAATCACTTTAGTTCCTGTTCCAAACAAGATTTTACCGACACCAGAGCTCTTCACACAGCAACACACTGCCTGACAAAAAGCACAACTAGCCCAACACACTCGTTCTTCTCTAATATTCTCAGGATTTAACAGCATCACTGAGAAAATCACTGAGTTTTCAGACCAGAACACAACAAGCTGAAACATCAACGAGACGCTTGAAGCTGCTCAGACTTCAGCTTGATTTCATCTGTTTTACACAAACGTTTTTCCCAAACTCACAGCTGTTACTGAAACATCACCAAGCTGAATATGAAAAGTCACATTTCTAACAACTACAGACACTTTTTATTTGGACTTTTATTTAATGACTCACTGAACATTAAACATTAGACAAAGAGCTTCGAGTCACTAATTCAATCTAACCTGTCAAAGTGAAAACAGTTATTAATAAGACTGATTATTGTCTGTTAGATTGAAACTTCTTACTTGCTTCCACAGTCAGCAGAGATCCTTTACCAAACATCATCTTCTGTGCTGCTCCAGTCTTCACACAGCACAAACCAGCTCAGCAAAAACCATCAGCCTACAGCAGCTGCTGAGCTTCACTATAATATGTTTATTATATTTATTTTCTTAAAACTATTTGTCAGGAACAATTTGATGTCCTGATGTTAGGACTAACATGCAATCTGAATTTTTTAAACGACACCAGCTGCTGTGTTTCTCACTGTTTGCAGATAACGTGTTTCTAACTCAGTGTTCAGCACCAATAACCAAACAGCAGCGTTTCACCTTTACTGTTCACACTCACTAAAAACAGAGCAGCTCAAAACTCAAAGACACAGTTAAACTGTAACTTTTTCACCTTCAGTCTGAACATCCTCATGAAAATGTGTTTAATGTTCGTTGCCTGTAGCTTTAATTTAAAAATTAAACTTACTGCTGTGGACGTTCAGTCTGGTGCCCGATCCAAACAGCAGCTTATTATAATCAGTATTCACACTATGAGAGGCAGCGTGACAAAAACTGGTTCCTGGCTGCCTCTGTGTCTCGCTTCTACAACCTGTCCTGGACTACAAACATGTTGAAGTCATTCAGTATGTTGTGGGTCAGAATCTGTCCTCACAATTAGAATCTGAAAACAAATATCTGCTGGGACTGAAATCTTGTGACTGATGTTGGTGTTAAACTTACTGCTGTGGACATTCAGTGTGCTGCCCGATCCAAACAGCAGTCGCCCGTAAGAGCCAGTCTTCACACCGCGATGTGAACCATGACAAAATCTACTCTGAGCAGCACAACCTTCACACAGACTGATCCCACTTTAATTTAAAAAAGGAAAGAATTTCTTATTTGGCTCAGCAAATGTTTAGCTCTGCTAAATCAAACTTGTGAACCTTGGACATTATCAATATGACGTACAACTGATGTAAATATTTGTTTTTCCTAATTTATTTACAGAAAAAAATTATTTTAAGTGATCAGTTTTTGATCCTTTGATCTCTTCATGATATTTATTCTGATATTTGTTTTGAAGTTTTAATTGAATCCATAACAGAAGTCAAATAAAGACATGGCAGCACTCACTGGCTTCAATGATTAACCTGCTTCCTGCTCCAAAGATGATCTTTTGCCCAAGATTCACACAACATGAAGCTCCATAACACAAACTCAGCACATCATACGTTCATCAACTTCTTTGACTTCTTTATGAATAAACATGAACAAACTTCTAAAGTTGATCACGTTGGTCAGTTGTGTTTATTACAAGTTAATGTTTTCATTGTGATCATGATTTATCTGAAGTATGTTAAACAGATGGATCGTTGGCTTCAGAGCAAACAGACTTTACTTCAGATATGAACATTTCACGTCTGCAGTCACTTTTTGGGCCAACAATAAATAATATAACTACAGTTTTGGTCAGCTGACCTGTTTCTATTTGCTCTGATGGTTTTCTGAATAAAACAAAATGTAAATTCTGACATTTTCCTGTAGATCATGGAAATCTTTCAAAGTGATCCAGAGTGGATATGTTTGACTCGTCGTGTATGTTTGATGAATGTTTTTACTCTTCACTGTTATTCTAATTGTACCTGTAAAAGTAACGTTTTATTCTTAATGCTCAGTTTGCTTCATATTCCAGCATTTAAACATTTGGTGTTGCTTTGTGGCCAAAAATTAAATCCATTCATATTTAATACACTGCAGATGTTTCAGCTCTGTTTGCATTATTGCAGTTAACTTAAAACTATGACTGTTACTGTCACTTATAAATGGAAGTGTATCAGTACTTACTCGGCTCAACGGTTAATCTGACTCCTCGCCCAAAGTTAATTTTTTCTAAGCCGACATTCACACAACATGAAGCCCAATAACACAAAGTCAGGAAAGGATCAGCTGAACCAAACTCTGTGTTTGATCTTTACATTTAAAAATACACAGAAGTTTAACATATATCATAAACATAAGCTCAGCTATTTTCACTATAGTGAAGAACAAAGTGTTTTATCATAAGTTTGTTCAGTTGATGTATTTTAGTCTTTATCTGTGTTTATTTATCTCTATAAATGTTACAGAAATATTTGTAATTTAGAGATAATTTAACATCAACATTTCTCGCTGGTCTTCTGACCTTTAAGGGGTCAAAACATATTGATTTAATGTCCCTCAGCTGTAAACACTGGTCAACATTTAAATGTGATATTTACAAATCTAACCTGATTTTGCTTGTTTGCCAATAAAAAAACGAATAAACAACAAACATTTTTCAGCACTTACTGGTTTCAATGATTAACCTGGTTCCACTTCCAAAAAGCATCTTATACCCAGTATTCACACAACATGAAGCCTCATAGCACAAACTTAGCAGATGATCAACTGAACAAAAGCTCGTCTTAGACGTGATTTCTGAGTTTTCTCACTACTGTCATATTATTTTTAGAATTATTAATCAGAACTGTCGTAGAAATATTTATATTTACAGTAACTATACTGCATATAGTATTGGTGTCCATGAGTAACCCTTTGTTAGTTGAAGTAATTACTGTATTTTTGTAACTGCACATTTTACAAGAAATCACAGATTGTGTGTTTTTATGCAAATTTAAATATACATGTTAATTTGAATGTCAGCATTTTTTTTATTTCTTTACTTAAAATGTTTTGTCAGTTTCTTCTTTATGCTTTGATCAACTCTAACTTTCAGCACACACTCACTGCTGTTGATGATCAGTGTGGTTCCTTCCCCAAAGACCGTTTTCCATCCTCCGGTGGAAGACGTACTCACACAGTGTTACTGATCAGACACTTAATCTGAGGGCAGATCAGCTCCACATCACTCAGCTCACAAAGGCTCAAATGAACATTTTATTATCTTTTACACAAACGTATATATACTCTGTTTCACTGTATGTAGAGGGAAGAAAGGCTTAGTTTTAAATACCTGACTGTGTCCAAGTAAAACATACATGAGGTAAAACTTACTGGACTCGACCGTCACTCTGATCCCAGAACCAAAGACCAGTTTCTGGAAGCTTCCAGTTTTCACACAGCAACAAATGTCAGTGCAAAAACTGTAACACATCACTTCAGTCTGTCTGATATAATAATCTTAATATACATTCATGTTTTCTGAGTTTGGTCTTTCAACTGAAGATAAGAAATGAATTTTGAATGCACAGCTGTCCTTTACAACACAGCTGAACATCTCTGATAAACTTTAGTTTTTAAGTGTTTATTTATGAGATTGATGCAGAAACTCTCTGATTAAACACCAAATGTGCACCAACACCAGCCTGCAGGTCAACTGTAAGTAAATGAGCTTAAAATGAGAATAAAAAGATAAAGATGAGCAGACTTACAGGTTTCAACAATCACTTTAGTTCCTGTTCCAAACAAGATTTTATCGAGACCAGAGCCCTTCACACAGCAACACACTGCCTGACAAAAAGCACAACTAGCCCAACACACTCGTTCTTCTCTAATATTCTCAGGATTTAACAGCATCACTGAGAAAATCACTGAGTTTTCAGACCAGAACACAACAAGCTGAAACATCAACGAGACGCTTGAAGCTGCTCAGACTTCAGCTTGATTTCATCATCAACTCAAACAGCTGTTACTGAAACATCACCAGCTGAAGCTGGCAATATGAAAAGTCACATTTCTAACAACTACAGACACTTTTTATTTGGACTTTTATTTAATGACTCACTGAACATTAAACATCAGACAAAGAGCTTCGAGTCACTAATTCAAGCTGACAAAATATTTAGAGTTTATTATTATTGTCTGTTAGATTGAAACTTCTTACTTGCTTCCACAGTCAGCAGAGTTCCTTTACCAAACATCATCTTCTGTCCTCCTCCAGTCTTCACACAGCACAAACCAGCTCAGCAAAAACCATCAGCCTACAGCAGCTGCTGAGCTTCACTATAATATGTTTATTATATTTATTTTCTTGAAACTATTTAATTTTAAGTTTAATGCAGTTGTTAGATTGTGGACAGTTATCATGATTTCTTATGGTTCTGATATTATTTTCATTTTGCCAAAAAGAAAGAATAAATTTTTTAAATACTAAATATTTTTTTATGTTATTTGTATCTGTTTGTTTGGATTAATGGACACGGCCATCAGTTTAGTTCATTTCCAACAAGTTTGACTGAACACTGATAAGATCTCTATGTTAGGTGTGACTGTTACATCATCACAAATCGAGAGAAAGGCTGATTAAACGAGAATTATGATTCTGCTGAATAAGTTTAGTAGAAGAAGAAAACTCAGACTTACAGCAGCTTTAATAATTTAATTTAAACTTACGGCTCTGGATGTTCAGTCTGGTGCCTGATCCAAACACCAGTTTGCCATAACCGCCCCCAGTATTCACACCATGACACACAACATAACAAAAACCTGGTTGTGCATCTGTGTCGTTCCATCTGTTCTATTTAATTCTTTCCTGACTGAAATGTTTCTGAGCTGAAGGTGATTCTCACACCAACTGTAAAGAATCTGATTGATGCTGTGCTTCGACTATTAGAATATGAAAAATAGAAATTCCATCTTGTGACTGATTCTAGTGTTAAACTCACAGACGTGGACATTTTGTCTGCGCTGATCCAAACACCAGTGTTGTGCTTCCAGTGTTCACACCGTCAACTAAACCATGACACAGATTTAAGCCTTTAATTGTCTGTTTGTTACTAAACTGAATCCAAATGTTCCAAATATTTCTTGTTTATTTACTTTTGTGCTGCCAGTACATGAAAATATTTGTTCCAGATTAACAAAATAACTTTTGCTGTCATGTTTATTTTCATGTACTTGTGCAAGGTTTTCAAATGTAACTTTTACTGTTGAAACAAGTTACAGTTACATTTCTCTCTCTTTAGACTAAAAGTCATTAAATCATAAACACAAGAAACGATTTCATATTTTCCTTCATCCTATGGTGATGTTTGTTTTTATCAGCAGATTCATGAAACTTTCAGTCTAAACTGACCTGATTCGACGATCAGCCGAGTTCCTCGACCAAAGATGAGTTTTTCTGCACTTCCTCTCACACAGTGACTGACAGCTGACTCAAATCCTCACACAGTCTTTCTACTTTTGTTTTGGTGTAAACACAAACATTCAGAAATATTCACTGAGACATTATTATAGACAGAAATGGCAGCAATGCTGAGACTTTCCTTAGTGTATGTTTGTTTTGAAGAATCACCGTCATCTCACCCGAGCAGACGAGGAGTCGGATTCCTCCCCATGAATCAGTTTGTCTGCACTTAGTTTCACACAGCTGACTAAAATGCTTCACCCACAGTCTGACGTGGAGACTCGGTTTAAAACATTTTGGCTGTTTCTACAATGAAGTCCTGTCAAAATTAAACTGGTTAACAGGCTCTAAACTTCACAGCGGTGCAGCATTACTGAACCGCACTGACTGTAGTCACAGATCACGTTCTTTGATTAGTTTTTATTTTCAGTCCCAGTTCAGGAGAATATTTTAATCTTTGACACTGAAATGAACTTTTTTTCTGAATGAAAACTTTACGTCTCTCATAGAAAATAATCTGTGACAGGTTTAGGATCTAATCATCGTTTCTGCCTTACAACAGTCGAACTTTCACTTTGACTCGTTCTGATGGCGAAACCTTCACACGTTAAACTGGATTTTGAGCAATAAAAATAATATCATGTTGTTCTGCACATAATGTCCTAAATATTTGTTAAATATATATTTAAACTCACTGGAGTTGACAGTCAGTCGAGTTCCTCTGCCAAAAATCATTTTCTGTGCGTTTCCTTTCACACTGTGACTGATCGCTGAATAAAAACCTCCAAAGTTCAAACTCATGTTTTAATCTTAAGTTTGAATCGTTGCAATGAAAATATTTCAATCATCAAAACCTGATGATTGAAATATTTTCATTGCACTAAAACAGGGATTTACCTTTTTAAGCTTTAATGACTAAATATAAATCATTAAAAACTGAACACTGTGTTGGATTGAAGTATTGTTCTCCTCTGATTTTATGTTTTAAATCTATAAAATTTTACCTGATTCGACACTCAGTCGAGTTCCTCTGCCAAAGATCAGTTTGTCTGCAGTTCCTCTCACACAGTGACAAACAGTTTGATAAAAACCTCACAGCTGCCTTTTACTGAAAAGTTCCTGATTAATCATTTTTAATCCACTGACTGGTTTAAAATGACAGAAATATGTGTTTAATATTGTGGCAGTGAACAGCTGGAGGCAGCCGTGTGATCTGAGTTTTTTCTTTGTTTCTCACAAAAGTGAATGTTGAACCTTCCAACATGTAATCAGATCTAATTATAGCTGCATTATAGTCACTTATAAACATTTATCACACACGTTTGTCCTCATTTTAAAGTTCAAATGTTCAACTTTCAGCAGAATCATTATTTATCAGTTTTCTGTTTGACTTCATTCATAGTTTACAGCTTCTGTTACTTAAATCAGTGAAAATATTCAGTGTTTTGTAGAAACTTTAAATAACTTGGGTTTAAGAAATGTTGTTTAAGTTCATGTGTTACTGACAGATCTGTAAAAATCAGGCTTTCATTAAGATTCATGTGCATCAAACACATAATCCTGGATTATCACAGCATCACAGTATTTAACATTTTCTGTGATCTGCAGCTTCAGTTCATGTTTTACATCATTTTAAAGTTACTTACTGGACTCTACACTGAGTTTTACTCCTGGTCCAAACACAGTCCTGTAGCCTCCCTGACCAGTCACACTAAGATACAGCGCTCAGCAAAAACAGCTGCCTGCACTGGGACCAGTTTAACTGCTCAGTTTTCTCCCATCTGAGTCAGAATAATACAAATCTTTAACTTCTGCTCGTCACGTCTCATTTTTCCTCCTTAGCCCTACAAATGCAAAATCTAAAACTGTAAAACTCACAAACCTCACATGCACCAACAGGAGACTCAGTTTATACTTTGCATTTACACTGAAATTCAAAACCAAAGTAATTTTTTTATAACAGACTTTTCATTCAGCATTTTGAGGCTTTTTCAAAATGTTTTACTTTTTATTTATTGTAATTTTTCCAATTTATTTAGTTTTAAAATTATTTTCTTTCCCTACAGTTTTTTTTACTCCATCTTGGATTTTCTCATCTCCTAAAACTCATTTTACTTAAATTTGCTTGCACATACAGTCTGCATGTGAATCCAGTCTGCATCAAACAGACAAACTAAAACTGAAGGTTCTTTAATGAAAAATGTGTAAAATCATGAAAATAAAAAAGTCTTACCGCTTTCTACCATCAGTTTGGCTCCACTGCCAAAGAAAACTCTGTTCACTCCCTGATTATTCACACAGTAACAAACACTGAGACAAATACTGCTGCACAGCTTTTATTTCCCATCTGTCCTACTTTATGTATCTGTTAGTTATTAATCACGTTTCACATCAGGTCTTTGTAGAGTCTCAGTTTTTGGTTTCTTTGTTTTTTACATTAAAAGTCACATAAAAATATACAAATGTTTATTTATTTCCATTTGCAGCCAGTTTGCACCAATAAAACCATCAACATTAAAACTAATAACAGGTTTTTTTTTTTTGATCTTACCAGTTTGTACGATCAGTTTGGTTCCTCTCCCAAAAATCATTTTGTTTCCTGCTTGATTCACACAGTAACACACACACCGGCAAAAACTGCAGTGTGTCAGCACATCTGTCTCTTTTTATCCATATCTATGTTTACACCATGGTCCTTCATTATAATCTAATCTCAGCAGTAATTTATTTTGTTTCTGTGGATCTGAAAATGTTTCTGAGCCTGTTTGTGATCATTGTCTGTCGTCAGCTGCAGATTTTGACACGGTTCATTTATTTGTTGATGGATTTCACTGCAGATGTCTCTGTTTTAAGTTCCACTTAAACTCAGTTTGACTTTCTTTGTTTTCATCTTTTGAATTTCTCATCAGTTTGTTTAATAAACTGGAAAAAGCAGAGCTGATATTTGTTCATTTAAATAAACTGTGTTCTTTCCTTTCTGACATGATTCCTGTCTGCAGCCTGCACCAGTCCAGAGCTGTTTGCATCTGCAAAGTGTGAAATCATTAAAAGAAATCTAAGTCTTACCAGCTTCTACAGTCAGTTTGGTCCCTTTGCCAAAATAAAGTCTGCCGGCTGCTCCCTGATTATTCACACAGTAACAAACACTGTGACAAATACTGCTGCACAGCTTTTATTTCCCATCTTTGCTACTTTATGTATCTGTTAGTTATTAATCACGTTTCACATCAGGTCTTTGTAGAGTCTCAGTTTTTGGTTTCTTTGTTTTTTACATTAAATGTCACATAAAAATAAACAAATGTTCATTTATTTCCATTTGCGGCCAGTTTGCACCAATAAAACCATCAACACTAAAACTAATAAAAGTTTTTTTGGATCTTACCAGTTTGTACGATCAGTTTGGTTCCTCTCCAAAAATCTGGTTATTTGCCTGACAAATACCCTGGTTAGTTTTCATTTTATTCACAGTATGTTTTGGTTCATATTACACACTGGCAAAACTGCATCTTTTGGTTTACTTGGTTGTGTCAGCTCCTCTGTCTCTGTGTTCATGTCTGTTTCTACACTGTGGTTCTTCATGTTCATCTAATTATAAGAGTCATTTATTTTGTTTCTGTGGATCTGAAAATGTTTCTGAACCTGTTTGTCATCATTGTCTGTCGTCAGCTGCAGGTTTGGACACGTTTCATCAGTTTGATTTGAATTTTCTTCTTGTTTCTTATTCGGTCCAAATAAAGCTCTAATAAACTCATTTTAAAATTACAGCTAAAACAAAACTACTTCAAGTAATTTCATGAAAGTCAGCATCTTGCCAGCTTCTACAGTCAGTTTGGTCCCTTTGCCAAAATAAAGTTTCCTTGCTCCCTGATCATTCACACTGTCACACACACTCCAACAAATACTGACAGGCTGAGCTTGTTTCATATTTCTGATGCAGTGTTGTTGTTTCTTATGTTCGTCTCTATTTGTATCAATATTTGTTATTCTGTTGATTTAGTTTTATTTATTTTTCATCTTTTGAATGTTTTTTTTTCTTGTCAGACTTTTTGGATGAAAGCAGAGCTGATATTTGTTCATTTAAATAAACTGTGTTCTTTCCTTTCTGACATGATTCCTGTCTGCAGCCTGCACGAGTCCAGAGCTGTTTGCATCTGCAAAGTGTGAAATCATTAAAAGAAATCTAAGTCTTACCAGCTTCTACAGTCAGTTTGGTCCCTTTGCCAAAATAAAGTCTGCCGGCTGCTCCCTGAGTCACACAGTAACAAACACTGTGACAAATACTGCTGCACAGTTTTTATTTCCCATCTTTGCTACTTTATGTATCTGTTAGTTATTAATCACGTTTCACATCAGGTCTTTGTAGAGTCTCAGATTTTGGTTTGTTTGATTTTTTACATTAAATGTCACATAAAAATATACAAATGTTTTTATTTCCATTTGCAGCCAGTTTGCACCAATAAAACCATCAACACTAAAATTAATAAAAGTATTTTTTAGTCTTACCAGTTTGTACGATCAGTTTGGTTCCTCTCCCAAAATCATTTTGTCTGCTCCTGGTTATTCACACAGTAACACACACTGTGACAAATTTGTTTGTATGAGGACAGTTTACATTTGATTTTCACTGAAATGTTTTGGTTCATATTTTTATTCATCTTGTTGTTTTTGCATGAATCTGTATTTGTTTCAGATTTCATGCTGATGTCTCATTGATGATTTTCTTATCTTTTGGTTTACTTGGTTGTTTCTGTTTGAAATCATTTTAATACATTTTATAAATGTGTTCAGATATTTTCTTCGATGATTATCTGCAGCCTAAAGTCAACTTCAATGAGACAAAATGTAAATCGTGAAATAAGAAAGAAATCTTCTTCTTACCAGTTTTACGATCAGTTTGGTTCCTTTACCAAAAATCATTTTGCCTGCTCCCTGAACATGTAACACACACACTGGCAAAAACTGCTGTGTGTCAGCATATCTGTCTCTTTTTATCCATATCTATGTTTACACCATGGTCCTTCATTATAATCTAATTTCAGCAGTAATTTATGATGTTTCTGTGAATCTGAAAATGTTTCTGAACCTGTTTGTCATCATTGTCTGTCGTCAGCTGCAGGTTTGGACACGTTTCATCAGTTTGATTTGAATTTTCTTCTTGTTTCTTATTCGGTCCAAATAAAGCTCTAATAAACTCCTGTTAAAATTACAGCTAAAACAAAACTACTTCAAGTAATTTCATGAAAATCAGCATCTTACCAGCTTCTACAGTCAGTTTGGTCCCTTTGCCAAAATAAAGTCTTCTTGCCCCTGATTATTCACACAGTAACAAACACTGTGACAAATACTGCTGCACAGCTTTTATTTCCCATCTTTGCTACTTTATGTATCTGTTAGTTATTAATCACGTTTCACATCAGGTCTTTGTAGAGTCTCAGTTTTTGGTTTGTTTGTTTTTTACGTTAAATGTCACATAAAAATATACAAATGTTTATTTATTTCCATTTGCAGCCAGTTTGCACCAATAAAACCATCAACACTAAAACTAATAAAAGTATTTTTTTTAATCTTACCAGTTTGTACGATCAGTTTGGTTCCTCTCCCAAAAATCATTTTGTCTGCTCCCTGATTCACACAGTAACACACACACGGCAAAAACTGCTGTGTGTGAGCATATCTGTCTCTTTTATCCATATCTATGTTTACACCATGGTCCTTCATTATAATCTAATTTCAGCAGTAATTTATTTTGTTTCTGTGGATCTGAAAATGTTTTGAGCCTGTTTTCATCATTGTTGTCGTCAGCTGCAGATTTTGAATCTTCATTTATTTGTTGATGCATTTCACTGCAGATGTCTCTGTTTTAAGTTCCACTTAAACTTAGTTTGACTTTCTTTGTTTTCATCTTTTGAATTTCTCATCAGTTTGTTTAATAAACTGGAAAAAGCAGAGCTGATATTTGTTCATTTAAACGACTGTGTTCTTCCTTTCTGACATAAATTCCTGTCTGCAGCCTGCACCAGTCCAGAGCTGTTTGCATCTGCAAAGTGTGAAATCATTAAAAGAAATCTAAGTCTTACCAGCTTCTACAGTCAGTTTGGTCCCTTTGCCAAAATAAAGTCTGCCGGTTGATCCCTGAGTCACACAGTAACAAACACTGAGACAAATACTGCTGCACAGTTTTTATTTCCCATCTTTGCTACTTTATGTATCTGTTAGTTATTAATCACGTTTCACGTCAGGTCTTTGTAGAGTCTCAGATTTTGGTTTGTTTGTTTTTTACATTAAAAGTCACATAAAAATATACAAATGTTCATTTATTTCCATTTGCAGCCAGTTTGCACCAATAAAACCATCAACACTAAAACTAATAAAAGTATTTTTTTAATCTTACCAGTTTGTACGATCAGTTTGGTTCCTCTCCCAAAAATCATTTTGCCTCCCTGGTTATTCACACAGTAACACACACTGTGACAAATACCCTGTTTGTATGAGGACTGAGTTTACATTTGATTTTCACTGAAATGTTTTGGTTCATATTTTTATTCATCCATATCTGTATTTGTTTCCAGATTTCATGCTGATGTCTCACTGATGATTTTTATCTTTTGGTTTACTTGGTTGTTTCTGTTTGGAAATCATTTTAATACATTTTATAAATGTGTTCAGATATTTTACTTCACGATGATTATCTGCAGCCTAAAGTCAACTTCAATGAGACAAAAATGTAAATCGTGAAATAAGAAAGAAATCTTCTTCTTACCAGTTTGTACGATCAGTTTGGTTCCTTTACCAAAAATCATTTTGCCTGCTCCCTGATTCACACAGTAACACACACACTGGCAAAAACTGCTGTGTGTCAGCATATCTGTCTCTTTTTATCCATATCTATGTTTACACCATGGTCCTTCATTATAATCTAATTTCAGCAGTAATTTATGATGTTTCAGAATCTGAAAATGTTTCTGAACCTGTTTGTTAATTGTTGTCCTCAGCTGCAGGTTTGGACACTTTTCAGTTTGATTTGTTTTCTTCTTGTTTCTTATTCGGTCCAAATAAAGCTCTAATAAACTCCTGTTAAAATTACAGCTAAAACAAAACTACTTCAAGTAATTTCATGAAAATCAGCATCTTACCAGCTTCTACAGTCAGTTTGGTCCCTTTGCCAAAATAAAGTCTGCCGGCTGCTCCCTGATTATTCACACAGTAACAAACACTGTGACAAATACTGCTGCACAGCTTTTATTTCCCATCTTTGCTACTTTATGTATCTGTTAGTTATTAATCACGTTTCACATCAGGTCTTTGTAGAGTCTCAGTTTTTGGTTTGTTTGTTTTTTACGTTAAATGTCACATAAAAATATACAAATTTTTATTTCCATTTGCAGCCAGTTTGCACCAATAAAACCATCAACACTAAAACTAATAAAAGTATTTTTTTAATCTTACCAGTTTGTACGATCAGTTTGGTTCCTCTCCCAAAAATCATTTTGGTTCCTGCTTGATTCACACAGTAACACACACACCAGCAAAAACTGCTGTGTGCCAGCATATCTGTCTCTTTTTATCCATATCTATGTTTACACCATGGTCCTTCATTATAATCTAATCTCAGCAGTAATTTATTTTGTTTCTGTGGATCTGAAAATGTTTCTGAGCCTGTCTGTGATCATTGTCTGTCCTCAGCTGCAGGGTTCATTTATTTGTTGATGGATTTCACTGCAGATGTCTCTGTTTTAAGTTCCACTTAAACTCAGTTTGACTTTCTTTGTTTTCATCTTTTGAATTTCTCATCAGTTTGTTTAATAAACTGGAAAAAGCAGAGCTGATATTTGTTCATTTAAATAAACTGTGTTCTTTCCTTTCTGACATGATTACTGTCTGCAGCCTGCACCAGTCCAGAGCTGTTTGCATCTGCAAAGTGTGAAATCATTAAAAGAAATCTAAGTCTTACCAGCTTCTACAGTCAGTTTGGTCCCTTTGCCAAAATAAAGTCTGCCGGCTGCTCCCTGAGTCACACAGTAACACACACTGTGACAAATACCTTGTTTGTATGAGGACTGAGTTTACATTTGATTTTCACTGAAATGTTTTGGTTCATATTTTTATTCATCTTGTTGTTTTTGCATGAATCTGTATTTGTTTCCAGATTTCATGCTGATGTCTCACTGATGATTTTTATCTTTTGGTTTACTTGGTTGTTTCTGTTTGGAAATCATTTTAATACATTTTATAAATGTGTTCAGATATTTTACTTCACGATGATTATCTGCAGCCTAAATTCAACTTCAATGAGACAAAAATGTAAATCGTGAAATAAGAAAGAAATCTTCTTCTTACCAGTTTGTACGATCAGTTTGGTTCCTTTACCAAAATAAAGCCTGTAGTTTCCTCCCTGAGTCACACACTAACACACACTGTGACAAATACTGCTGCTCTCACTTTAGTCTCCACATGTTTCTGTTTATTTATTCTGTATTATTCAGTCTCATTCTGTGTTCTCGTCCAGCAGTTTTGTTTTCTTCTGTTTGTTTTGGGGTTTTTCAGACGTTTAAAAGCAGTTTGGTAAATTCAGTCGTTTCATCCCAACATTTAAACTCAGTATCACCAATCCTGTTTTTATCTGATGTTATTTTCCAGTACAGTCGTCAGCCTGCAGTGTTAGTCCATCAAAATGAGTGAAAACCTTTCAAATATGTAATATTCAATAAATACAAACAGTGATTGCAGACTCTGAGCACTGAGCTGACCGCAGCATAAAATGATAAAAAGCGACTTCACGTTAAATCTTACCCGTCTCTACGCTCAGTTTGGTTCCACTGCCAAAGACGAGCTTGTCGTTTCCTCTCGTCACACTACAGCAAACACTGTGACAAAAACTGCTGCACTCTGTCATGTTTCAGGGTCAGCTTTAGAGTTTCACTCACTTTCATATTGTGCTTATTTATGTCATTAATCAGTCTAGCACACGGTGCTCGTGTATCCATGGTTACTGTCTGGATGGTTTGCATGAAAAAATGTTTCAGTAAAATATTAAAACATTTAACTGAGTCGCTCATTTCACAGTGTTAGTCATAAAAATATATAAATATAATCATCTTACCAGCCTCTACAGTCACTTTAGTTCCTTTGCCAAAATAAAGTCTGCTGTTTCCTCCCTGATTCACACTCTAACACACACTATGACAAATACCACTTTTGTCTTTCACAGCTTACATTTCATGTTTTCACTGGAAATTTTACTTATTTCATATTTTTATGGTGTTTATGGACGAATTTGCATCTGTTTGTGCTTCTGTTGGGTTCATTTATTAACTGATCTCATTGTTTTACAGTAACATGAGTCATATTTTTATTCACACTGTTGAACATTTAATCATTTAATCAACAAATCTGAATTCATTTTAAACTCTTCATTTATTTGCATGTGTTTGTCTGTGTTGCTCACAGCCTGATTATTTCTATCAGTCAAAATCTGTCCAGTTCCATAAATACACAAATGCAACACACACATAGATTCTCTATAGACGCACAAAAACTAAACACTAAAGAAAGCAAACGTACCTGTTTCTACAGTCAGTTTGGTTCCTTTGCCAAAATAAATTTTGTCGTTTCCTCCAGTCACACAGTAACACACACTGTGACAAATACTGCTGCTCTCTGTTCCTGCTGTTGTTCTGTCTGTTCGTTAATCTTTCAGAACATCTGTTTATGTCTTATTTTAATTATTTGTCTCAGATATTCAAACTTGTGTCGCAGTTTTTACTGTTTTTGATGTTTTTTTCACTCAATCAGAACGAATCAGACAAAAATGCAGTGAAAGCAAATAAAATCATGACTGCAGGTTCTGTACTCACACTTTGATATTATATTAAACGATTTTACACTTTCTACAGTCAGTTTGGTTCCAGCACCAAAATACAGGCAGCATCCACTCTGTGTTCACACTGCTGCACTGTTGTCATTCAGTGTTTGTTTCTTCTTCTCTCGAATGTTTCACATTTTGTTCTGAGCTGAATGTGAGCTGATGTTTCTCACTAAGACTGAATGGAACCATCTCAGTTTGCACTAATTAGAATCTACAAAAAGTAATAAATTTTCAAAAAAATTACAAATGAAAGTTTAAAGTCTAAAATCATTTAACCAAAGACACCTCTTACCTGTCTCTACAGTCAGTTTGGTTCCGTTGCCAAAATAAAGTTTGTCTGTCCTCTGATTATTCACACTGTGACTCACACAGTGACGAATACTCACAGACTCGTGTGGATGTCAAATATTCAGATTTTCTGTCCATGATCAGTGTTTTTATTCCTCCTGTCACCTTCACAGTTTAGATTTATTTGGTTTTCTTGCATTAACTGGTCATTTCTGTGATGGTAACGTGAAACATTTACATAATTACACATTCATTAAAAGAAGCTTTGCTATCAAAGAGTAAAACAGATATTTCCTCCATAAACATTGTGTCATTCACTGTTTTCTGTGTTGTTCCATTTTGTTTGTACGAGACTTTGTTTATCCTGTTTTTTGTTTTTTGTTTTTACATAGAAATAACATTTTTCTAACACTGTTTGTTCAAATTAGAAAATCATGTAAACTGAAACTTACCTGAGACGATGTGGAAGAGTCACTGGGCTCGTTTTCAGATATCCACCTTAATCCTTCAGACTGAGTCATTCTAACCAAACACGTTGTCTGTGTTACTCTGGATGAAGCATCTGTGTTTTCACTGGTCGCCTGTGTCCCCTGATCCAGTTATTCCCACCTCTGTCAGAGGGGTGTGGCCTAAAACCTAGATTACAAAAGTTAAAGTTAAAGTTTACTTTAAAATGTTTTTTAAAGCTTTTAAGAGCTCACAACAGGTCACAGTCACAGTGTGGTGCAGAAATAATCAGCGTTGTATGAAAGATTATTCTGAGTAAACGATCTCCAGCTCATGTGGCCATCAGTGAAGTTTAGCTGTGTTACAGTTTAAGACCAGAACTGAACTTCAACAAGTTCAGCTGATTGTTGGTTTTGTTGTCAAGCATCAAACTCTGAAGAAAAACTTCCTCTAAAAGTGAGTCAGTCCTGCAACACGACCATGTTCACATCACATCAGACGTAAACATGTTCACAGCCTCCATCTTCACAGCAGTACAGGGGCTGATTTTAAGCTTAATGTTTGCATTATTGGGGGCGTGGCCTCTTTGACTGACAGGTGGATGGTGACACAGGTGGCTGCTGTCTGCTAGGCTTCACCTCAGTTAGTTAGAGTCCCTGAACTGGACCTCTGGACCCTGTTTGTGCTGTTGGAGCCTTTTTAATGACACAATAATAACCAGTGAGCAATAACACAGCTCGCTGAGCGGTTACTGACACTAACAGAGCTTTTATTAACATGTCGTGTTGTACAAACTAGTATCTGTGTTAGCTTTTAGCTATCACCTGATTAATATTTGGTGATAATCCACTCTGTAGTCCTGGTAACCTGATAACAGGCTGCCCAGCAGGTAAACTATGATGTCAGCATCACTGTCACTTCATGTCGCGAGTTTGTCTGGATAACACGGGGAGGTGCCTGCAGTCAGACGGATGGCAGAGAGTGATGGAGGCTAATGTAACCATATTATTAAAAATGTCTGTTAACTCAGATGTGAGAACAACTGAAACACATGTTGGAAATGATTTAGTCAAAAATGAGTCATTTGTGTCAAAGTTAAAGAATGAAAAACGAGCTGAAAGTTTAAAACAAGCTTACTGACAAACAGTCACAGTTTGAAGATTATTGCATCATTCAGGCTAAAAATAGTTTCGACTAAACTCATCAGAACTGTGTGTGTGTTTTACACATGAAACTCACAGTGTGTTTGCAGGAAGCCTGACTGAAGCGTCTCTTGGATTTCTGGACGAGCGCCTCCTCTGCTTCTCCTTCTCTCACATACAAACTCATCCAGGACTACATTTATAGTTTGTGTGAGACGCAGGAAGCAGAGCGCAGAACTGATGTGACCTGTTTCTCAGACAAACTTCACCTGTGGCCTAAAAACAGTGTGAATAAAACATCCAGCTGTTAGTGAGTATTTTGGGCTCTGACCCAGTTTGCAGTGCTTGATCCAAGTTTCCATGTTTGCTAACTACAGCTCAGTTACAGCGCTGTCAACCAGATTCATCTGACTCACATCAGGCGGGCCTGTGACAGTCAGACTCAGCCAACATCATCAATGTGTTTCAGACACAGCTGCAAACGTGGGCAGGTATGCAGGGCCCAGCATACCTGATGTTCTCCCTGTGCCGTCCACTGGGGGGCAGAGTCTCTCTGTGGCAGCCGCATTTGTGCTGCTGTCACTTTTAGAAAAACTCTGACAGGTTTTTCCGAGTTTGCAGGGTCTGCACTGGCAGTGAACCTGATTTACTTTGTGGGGATAAAATGCTGCTCATGGGGCTGCTGAAGGTGATGTGAGTCAGATCAGAGGTGCAGAATCAGAGGCAGTGTACCTGTCAGCTGTCAGAGATCACATGACTGCCTTCCACCAAAGCAGGTCGCTCCAGTGTTTGGTTGATGTTTTATTTTGTGTAAACAGATCAATACCAAATGTCCACAAAGCAGCACGATAACGAGGTTTAAGATTTACATGGAAATCAAAGATTCCTGCATCGAACAGTTTATCATTTATGCATCTGTGAGCTTAAAGAGGACAAACCTCCAGAAGCTTAGTTCAGCAGATTTTACAGAGATGAGCCTGAAATTCTTACAACCATCAAAACAGGACGTGTGTCTCATTAAATGTGTTTTAAACATGGTTTTCTGTTTGTGTTTGTTGTATCTGATTTTAGTGTGTTATAAAAGTCAAAGTTAATCAATAATAAAAAGAAGAGAATTGCATGTTTCCCCTTTAATGATCAGTGTGATGCTGTAACGTGTAACTTGCTGTGAAAGTGTTGCAGAAAGCGTGTGAGGAAACGAGCTGCTCACAGCTTCCTGTCGATGTGAAACTGAGCTTCTTGCTGGTTTCTGTCTGATTTTATCTGCAGCTTCACGTCTGACTGTTCAGCTTTCAGTTGAACTGTGGTTTCAACTGAAAGCAGGAAGACACAGTGAAGCACGATGAGGCAAACGGGGTCAACTGATGACGACGTCACAGGTGCAATAAGAGAGACAGAGACTTCACCTGTGAGCAAACTTAAACTCTAATGATTCGAGGGAAGCTTTTAATCAAAGAGCAATCCTTTATTTAACCCTGCGGCAGGTCACATGCTCTGTGAGGGTGCAGCCACCAAAAACCTGCAGTGGCTGTGATGATACTGCACGCTGCCCAAGTTTAAATCAGTATCAGAAAATGAAGAGAAGATTCAAACACACAAACAAGTTTATTTTGTATTAGAAGCAAACGATGTTTCAGTGAGAGCGGTCACACTGACCGGAGAATAAAGTGTACAGACACAAATCAGATACAAACGATGTGATTATAAACGACAGGAAGTAAAACTAAATGTAATGTTTGTACAAACAGCTGAGAAGCTGAGAGTGTTACACTGACAGGGTTTATTTACAGCAGCTCAAAAGGACGAAGCAGAGCGAAGACGAAGCTCTGACTGTCAGCACAGCTCGGCTCACACTTTCACACATCAGCAGGTTTAACACATGACATTGTTCTTCTCTGACAGAACATGTCGAGACCGTCAGGGCATCTCATGTTGAATCAGTTCACTGCATTCATTCATTAGCCTTTGTTCTTTAAGACTAAAGTTTAAATTGCACACTGACTTTAAGTCTTTGCTGTATTTTGTACAGATAATTTGAAACATTTAACAGATTTTATGTTTCTGGTTTAATGTTTATTGCATGTATTTACAACAAAATGATAAAAATGTGTTTCCATGTTTTTTCCATTTGGGTAAAAATTTCTGTTTACTTTTAGATTTTGTTGGAATTTGAAACGTTGCTCTTATATGAAGGCAAATGATCCTAAAATCAGACCCAAAAATGTTTGTGGCCAAATGTTTGTGCTTTATGTGCGAATTTACAGAAGACGTCCTGAACGTTTGTGCTTTTATCAAAAACAGGAGAAAGAAACTGAAGCTGAAGCTCTGCTCTCATCTGGCCGACCTGCTGATGGACTCAGACCAGCAGACCTCTGATGGTCAGGATGGTGTTGAAGGCCAAAGTCTTGGTGAACAGCACTCTGACTCCGTTCATCACCAGCAGGTAGAAGTTGAGCTTTGCTTTTTCTGTACAGAGGTGAGACAGACGTGTTAGCTCGGACTGAGACACGAACACGATTTCAACAGGAAGGTAAAAAAGATAAAAAAGATTCCCGTGTCGATCTTCACCACGGCTCAGTTATACAGAGACAAAGGACACAGAAGAAATTTATTTTCATGACTGCAGTTTAATTAATAAACACTAATACTCACTAAACTCTTCATATTTCTGTTCCTGTATATTTCTGCTTGTTTGTTAACGTGAACACATCAGTGTGTTGTTCTCTGCACTGATACATCAGCACCCACACAAACTGACCACGTGAAAAATCCACAGATGAGACCGAGGTGTGGCAGAACTGATGACATGTTTGATCATATTTACACTTCAGTTCTTTTTTACTTTTATTCTCTTTTGTTTTGTTTTGTTTTGTTTTGTTTTTTGTTGTTTGTTTTTTTTGGAAATGAAACTTTGAGTAAAAAGCAAACAGATGATTTTCTGCTGCTCTGATATGAACTGCATGTTTTCAGCCTGTGTGACTGACATTATATATTATATATAATATTTGAGGTTACACAATAATCTGTCAGACAGCAGTGACGTTGTTAGTGATGAGTCCTATGATGACGATCTCGTTCATGTGACTGTGAAACAGCTGAACGTGTGTTCAGGTGTGTTTGCACGCTCACCTGGGTAGACGCTGCTGCAGGCGTCATCTGTGTGGAAATATGAAGTCCATTAATCACACAAACACGTCACACAGATTCTGTGTGTGAGCTCGATGAACTGTTTTTATATCTCAACCCGAAATAATATAAGAAGGGTTGAAATTTCGAAATGTCAAACAAAGTCTCAACCAACTATGACATGAAGTCATTTTATTTATGACCATATTTACAGGTTTGTGTTAAAAATAAAAGATTAACAGTGTCTGAAACAAACACAGCTGAAGTTTAAAGTGATTCTGAGTCTCACACTGGCATTACTTATTGTTTCAGTGAGTTCGTTTTCATACCAGCTTCGTTATTGGTGGAGACTCCTTGCAGCTCGCAGGAGTGGATGGTCTGGTTGCTGAATCCAACAAAGTAGTAGGTTTTAGTCTTTGTGGACAGAACGGCCTTGCTGAAGTTCGCGCTGGCCTTCCCGTCCCTGACATTCATAATCATTTCTCCTTCATTTGAATGAAAATCAGTGGCCAGACAGACCTCTGGGCCCAGAGCATCAGCGGGCTGCGGTGGATAAGCAGAAGGTGCCAGAGGGGTCAGAACGTGAAGGGTCGGGGTCACATTAGGGCGATCTACACAGGAAAACAGGATAAAGCAAAACCACACAGACAAAGTTATAAAGTAGAAAAGGATCATAAGAAAATAACAAAGTTTCAGTGTCCACAAAACAAACGTTAATGTTTCAGCTTTAAAACAGGTTCATTTATCTGACATTTGTAAATGAAATCTTATGAAACTCCAAACATGATGACTCGTGTGACCCTGAATCCTTGATTCTACATTTAGAAGTGCCGTGATCGATATTTCAGTTCTGTTAGGTTTAGACTTTGATTGTTGTGGGTTTGTGTTGCAGTTTGCAGCTAAGAACAGTTTGCTCATGTTCAGGGTGTGTAAATGTTAGTAAAGACTGTGCGATGGAGAAGACACACAAAAGCCTTTCCCCAAATTTATGTTGTATAAAATTTGTACATTAAACTTAAAGGATAACAAAATTATTTTAGTTGTTCTTTGTAATTACAGCAGGCTGGAAATAGTCGCCCGCTCTGAAGGTGACATTAATTACTGAGGCAACGAGTTTTTATAAGCCAACTGTTTGACACGAAGCTCCTGTGGATACAAACTCACAGTTAAACTGAGAGGAAGCCGACGGCGACTGTGCTCGCTCCGCTCCGAACACTTTAATCTTTTTATTTTAGGATTTAAGAGTTTGACAAAAACACTGTGACATTCACACTTCAGCCATTCTGTAGCTTGTTCGTTTGTATTTCACATAACTAACGATGAGTTCTTTGACCTGAGAGTCAAATTTCAGTCCAACAAAAATAAAATGAACTGATTTTGGTCCAAACTGAGCCAACAAATAAAAATCAGATGTTGAATATTTGAGTAAATATTAAACTTCTTTATTTCTGTTGTATAAAGTTTATTTTCAGATGCATTTAACTTTGTTTAATGCAGCGTCCACAGTATATATCATCACTTACCAACATACGTTCGACCAAACTGTTCAGTTCTGCTTTTTTATGCTTTACACATAATTTAAGACATAATCACATCTGAGTGTTTCCTTGAAAGCTCTGATATAAAAACACGTATTATCTGTGCCGAACCTTCAGTGCTTTAATTTGATGTTTCTTACGACAGTTTCCAGAAAATCCTTTTTAGAAAACTGAACTTTTCTCACAGCTTTTACCTTTATTTTCAGTTCAGACAGTAACAATCAGAAAGTCACTGCGAGCTCATGTTCAAGTATTTTTTAGCCTGTTGTGAAGAGTCAAGTGTTCAACTACCAAAACCTGAAGTTCTGTCCTTATAAGTATTTATCCAGGATTTTCTTTCTTCTGTGCCAATTTGCAAAAACAGCTTCATGAACATGATGCAGGTTCTTTTATTTACGTCACTATAATTGTGCACATTTATAACTCTTCTGCCTTTTTTGTGCTTTACAGTCACTATCAGCAGCTCTGGGAGGTTTCTGTTACATTTTGTTTTGTTGTTTGTTTGAACAGACTTGACTCTTTGGCTCTAACATTAAATATATCTTTACTATTTGTACTCATTAATACTTTTAGCAGACTCATCAGAACTGCACACAAAGACGTTTCAGAGAATTCAGGCCGACTTTGTTTGATTTTATATTTTCAAAACGAGATTTTAAAAACAGAATTTCAGATTTTTAAATCTGACAGTTTGTTGGTTTGTTGACATGTTTCTGTAGCTAATGTTCAGGTTTCCCTCTGAGCGTTTTTTTTCTTTTTTACTGGTGATTATTTTACTTTGTTTTACTTTTTGCTTTGGTCCTCACTAAAGTCACAATTTTCTGGTACAATAAGTTCATTATTCAGTCATTAAAGTCTGTCATTCTCTGCAGAGTTATAACACACTAACTACATGTTGCAGCTGACTCTATTTTGGACACTTTCACACTTTGAATGAACAGAAAACAGGATTTAAGGCGTTTTCAGGACATCCTGTGTGAGACAGAGCAGCTCTGTCTCACAGCAGCTCGTCGTCACGTCGCTGCACTACTGATCCATCAAATTCAAGCTTTAAAACATAAAAACTCAGTTTTGGACTAAACAGACCTTTAAAAGGAGATTATTTCTCACAGTATCAGCCAAGAAAAAGGGATTTTTCTTACCTTTAGGGCGGACGGTGAGCTTGATCGGATTTCCAAATGTTAGTGCATCACAGTGTTACAGCCCCGTACAAAAACCTCTCGGCTGTCAGAGGTCCTCAGAGCAGCTCAAACACGTTAAAAAATCCACTTCCACAGGACAGACACCGAGCTGTTACACCAGAGGAACAATCAGAAAGTCATTTTTAAGTTTTCATCAGGTTAACACTAGAAGTCCCAGGCTTTTCTAACCCTCTGTCAGCCAAGTGGAAGCTAACTTGGCTAGTCTGTTAGCATCAATTCATATGTAAATTGGGTCGTTACCTGAGAATTGTGGAGGGGAGTGGGGGTGTGTGAATGATTGCGGATTTCTAACTGCAAACTGCCTCTTTGTTTGTGTGTGGGGAGGGGGAACTGCTAAAAGCTGTGAACTTCATTTTGTGTTCGTCTTGATGCATTCTCAATCATCCAGGAAAATAAATCTCCAAAAGATTTATTGATAAAAACAGTACAAAAAAAAACAAAAATATTTCTACAAAACAACCATTTGTACACATATTTACAGATAATAATAAAAAGTGAGTGAGTACATTTCAATCACTCACAATCCTAACTTTACACCATGGTATCTGTAGTCTGCATTTACCACATGTGTATCTGTAGCAGTGAACACATCGCACAGTGGCATGATTGTTCTTGCATTTGTGTTTGACCTGACACGTGGCTCTTTTTCCAGGGCTAGGTGTGGAGGGTTGTGTCTGAAGCAACTGTTCTTTTCTTGCCTTCTTCCCAGCTATATGAGAGTTAGCCAACTCTCTTGCAAACTCCACCAGGAAGTCCACCCGTCTTTCCTGCGTCCCGGTGCATGCTTGATACAGCACATGTGCATTCAGTGCTGCCATGTCAATCATGTTATAGGACCGTGTACTCCCGCACCATCTGGTCCATCACATCCATGCCACACTTTGTGGTGTTGTAAAGGGTGACAGTGTTTGGCTTCCTTTTGGTGGTGTTATCAGTCTGAACCACGCTGTGCATGCTGCTAAGAATATAGACTGTCTTCTTCCGTTTGGCCGCATACGCCGTCAGCGTGGCAGCAGAGGTTGAAAACACCTAAGAAATAAGATAAATTGTTATTTCCATAGCACTTTTTACACACAATGAAACACATAAACATAGAACCACAAAAGACCTGCAGCCTACCTGAGTGGTGAATTCATTGCGATTTGTGTATCTAGCGGATTGAGGAATTTCCGTGAATCTTGCTGACTGTGCCAAGGATGGTGGTTTTCCGTCTAAGAAGTTTTTTGCTAAGTGAAAGCGATGTGAAGAAATTGTCCGTGGTAACATTTCTGCCCTTGTCTAGGAATGGTTCCATCAGCCTCATCACTACATTTTCAGACAGTCTCTCCCCACTGGGACGATTGAGGTCCTTGCCAAGATATGTGAGGACATTGCAAATGTACTTGGGTTTTAGGTCGCAGGCCACCCAAAACTTGATCCCAAACTTGTCAGGTTTACTTGCAATATACTGCAGGAAACAGCACCGAGTCTTTGATCTTGATCTTGATCAAAGATCTTGATCTTCTTGAGGGGTTACTAGGGTTCCATCACTACGTGACTGCTGGTCAGCAAACCTGGGAAACCCACAGATCATTGGAACTATGCCGGCGTAACCGCTTCCAAGACATCATGCAACACCTACGCTTTGATGACAGGTCCACCCGCAGTGATCGAGCAAAGACTGATAAGTTCGCTGCAGTTTCCAGTGTGTGGGGATCATTTGTCACCAACTGCATCATGTGCTACAACCCTGGTCTACATATCACCGTTGATGAACAGCTCTTCCCATCAAAGACTCGGTGCTGTTTCCTGCAGTATATTGCAAGTAAACCTGACAGGTTTGGGATCAAGTTTTGGGTGGCCTGCGACCCAAAAATCCAAGTACATTTGCAATGTCCTCACATATCTTGGCAAGGACCCCAATCGTCCCAGTGGGGGAGAGACTGTCTGAAAATGTAGTGATGAGGCTGATGGAACTATTCTAGACAAGGGCAGAAATGTTACCACGGACAATTTCTTCACATCGCTTTCACTTGCGCAAAAAACTTAGACGGAAAACCACCATCCTCGGCACAGTCAACAAGATTCGCCGGAAATTCTCAATCCGCTAGATACACAAATCGCAAAGAATTCACCACTCAGGTAGGCTGCAGGTCTTTGTGGTTCTATGTTTATGTGTTTCATAGTGTGTAAAAGTGCTATGGAAATAACAATTTATCTTATTTCTAGGTGTTTTCAACCACTGCTGCCACGCTGACGGCGTGCGGCCAAACGGAAGAAGACAGTCTATATTCTTAGCAGCATGCACAGCGTGGTTCAGACTGATAACACCACCAAAAGGAAGCCAAACACTGTCGCTTTACAACACCACAAAGTGTGGCGTGATGTGATGGACCAGATGGTGCGGGAGTACACGGTCGCAGAGGAACACGGCGCTGGCCAGTTGCCGTGTTCTATAACATGATTGACATGGCAGCACTGAATGCACATGTGCTGTATCAAGCATGCAACGGGACGCAGGAAAGACGGTGGACTTCCTGGTGGAGTTTGCAAGAGAGTTGGCTAACTCTCATATGGCTGGGAAGAAGGCAAGAAAAGAACAGTTGCTTCCGGACACAACCTCCACACCAGCTCCTGGAAAAAGAGCCACGTGTCAGGTCAAACACAAATGCAAGAACAATCATGCCACTGTGCGATGTGTTCACTGCTACAGATACACATGTGGTAAATGCAGACTACAGATACCATGGCAGTGCCAGGATTGTGAGTGATTGCTGAAAATGTTGAAATGTACTCACTCACTTTTTATTGTTATTTGTAAATATATGTACAAATGGTTGTTTTTATTTTGTTTTTTGTACTGTTTTATCAATAAATCTCAGCAACAAAGGAAATACACCCATGTGTGTTGATTTCTCCCTAAGGCAAACTGAAACACAAGTTTCCTTGTGGCTCAGGAAACTAACCACTCCAAGTGGTTCAGCATGGCCCCACCTTATTTACATAACAAAAGCAGCTGTTCACAGGTGATTAAGGATATTAGCTAAAAGCCTACCAGCCATTTGGCTCGACGGTGGGTTTTATAGGTAGAAAAGCCAAATGGCTCTTCTCTGGGACTTCTAGTGTTAAAGTACAAATATAAAACCATCTACCTGCACACAGAGCAGAGCCATGAGGGTCAGAAAAGTGAAGAAATATTACTTTTCATGTAGAATTCGAGCTGCTGAAGACTCACCTGAAGCAGATGTTTTGTTTCTTGATGTTTTTCTGAACTTTGGCTGATTCCATGTTTTAAAGACGGTTCAGATGAAGCTGCAGGGTTTTTGTTCAGCTCTGTGTGGATGTTCAATCACTGTGGAGTCCACCCCAACACAGTGAAAAACCCTCGTACAAAAACCTGCCACAGCAGCAGGAGGAAGCAGATGTGAGTCGCTGCCACATGAACAAAAACTTACTGCTCACTGTTTCTCTGTGACTCTCTGTCTTTACTTCATTTCTGCATGTTAGGAAATAAATGCTAAACACATAAATCAAAGACATCGTTTCAAATACCTTTCACGACCTTATTACACTTCAATGTATTTGATTTAACTAATATCTTCACTTGGAAAGTGCTGCGTAGGGAGAGGAGGGATTTTAAGGAAACTTGAAGCACACTGAGGAAGAGGAGCTAAATGAAGGACATGAGAGGCAGTCCAGTCTTTAATCCAAGCACAGGTGATACGCAGACAAGTCATCAAGGAAATCAATCAATGCAGAGACAGAGCAGGAACATACAGAACACTGAAAAAGACGAACAAAATTAAAGATTAAAACACCAGGAGAAACAAAAACACTGGTAAGCATGTTAGAAAGGATCATTTGTAGTACAAGGAGTGCGAGGCAGGTCTATCCTGAGCAGACTGACAGATGAACACATGTGTGGATGGATGGGAAATACTGGAAGGGCAACAAAGTGTGTGTGTGTGGCACAAGGCTGCTGAACTGTCCATCATCTTCCGCCAGTTTCCTCTTATATAATAATCTGCCTTTAGCTAGCTGACATGCACACAAACAGTTCATGATATTTGTCGAGATACTGTTCTTCGGGCCTGCCGTTGCTTGTCGACTTCCCCAACTATTAAAAACAAATTGTATCACCTGCTTTGGAGAGAAAGTGGCCACGTGGTTTTCATTTGCTTCAGTTTGATTTTCTTGTAGTTATCTTTAGTTTAAGTTAGAGTTTTGTGATTGCACTCATTCATTAGTTCTTTCTGACCAATAGCAGAGCAGTTCTTGTGAAAAATCCAGTTGATCAATTCAAGAATCATCTTAATGCAACATAGTGTTAAAGCCAGGTGGCCATGGAGAGAGAGCGTGGACCCAAAGACAGTGCAGAGGCAAGTTTGGTTTTCACTAGTTTATTGTGTATTTACAAGTTATGGTGATGTGATGTAGTGTGACTCTAGGATCTCTGTTTCTGCTGCACGGGGGTCAACGAGTCTCTGAGGAAAAGACACTGCAACAGAGGAGATAAGAGTTGATGACTGGAGGGGAGAAAATCAGAAATCTCAGTAGCAGAGGTGTGGTGAGGGGCTAACTTGAATCTGCAGGTGAGTAGACGTGAGGGGAGGGAATCAGGAGAAAGCAACTTCCAACCTGTTATCCAGTATTCCAGCAGCCAAGGAAGAGGCAAGTAACTCAACATGAGAAGAGATACAAGTTAGTTTCAATCAAAAACATGCAAAGAATTTCTACATGGCCTGGTGATAATGTTAGGGTTGAAAACTTTTGTTTTGTTAGTATAAATAAAACCGTTTTATTTATGTTTAAATACACACTGCGAATGTGCTCATATGAGTTAGCACTCTGTCTTTTGAAGCTTCATTCGGCGTGACTGTTTGGACTGATATTGTAGGAATTATATTACAGAGGGTTGTTTGCAACACACACACACAGAAAATGGTTAGAATAAGTTTCTGGGTTACAAGATATCCAGAATCAGTAGAAGAACAATGGATAATAACATTAGGCTTTTCTGTCTGTGACAGAGGAGGGAGCAGATACCGGGTATTATACATGCTTCCCTTAGGCAGCATCATTAGAAGACATAGCATAAATTTTCACTGCTATGCAGATGACACGCAGCTCTATCTGTCCATGAAGCCAGGTAACACACACCAATTAGTTAAACTGCAGGAATGTCTTAAAGACATAAAGACCTGGATGGCCGCTAACTTTCTGCTTCTTAATTCAGATCAAACTGAGGTTATTGTACTCGGCCCTGAAAATCTTAGAAATATGGTATCTAACCAGATTCTTACTCTGGATGGCATTACCTTGGCCTCCAGTAATGCTGTGAGGAACCTTGGAGTCATTTTTGACCAGGACATGTCCTTCAATGCACATATTAAACAAATATGTAAGACTAGAGATGGCACAATACCACTTTTTTATGTCCGATACCGATATCATAAATTTGGATATCTGCCGATACCGATATGAATCCGATATAGTGTTTTTTAATCAATAAAACTGTTTTTTAATATCTTGTTGCATTTTGTATAAGTTCAAACTCAAGTTTAAATAAACAACAACACTAAAGCTATTCTGTTATACCTGTATGTAAAAAATACACTGCACCCAAAATATTTCATAGTTCAGCAACACTGATCAATCTAATAAACTTAAACCTGCTCCATCCTCCCTATTCTGGTATTTCAAAGAGTACTTAGCAGAAATATTAAGCAACCTAACTAATAGGGTTGCAAACTCCCAGCAAACAAAAATAGGGAACCACCCCCCACCCTCCACCTCATGATGCTTAATCGACGTAATCAACTTTAATTTGATGCAGGGTGAAAAAAAAATGCACAGAAATAAATTATTTTTCAAGAATAATTAAATAGATTCAACATCTTTCTTCAACAGAATTGCAGACTGCACAGATGGAACCTTCCCAAAGGAAAAAGTACTATAGCTTACTAGGGTATATTAGACTTAACAGTTACTATATACAGTAATGGACTTCTATACATTTTACATCAGATTAAAACTTTGGGTGTAAGATTCAGATAATTATTTATTAAAAACGAGACATTTTAAATGAGAATAAGAAAGAAAAGTATGTCTTTGTGCCCCCTTTTCCCTGTTCATGCCCTATCGGCCCCCCTGGCTACACTTTGCTAGATCCGCCCCTGCACAGTTACCAGCCGTCAGCTACGTAGAAAAGGATCCTGGTGTAGAAAGTAATATTAAATAAATTCTAACAACAGCTTATCAAGCTTAAACGTGCTGCTGTTGTTCAGCCGCTGGTTTCCTCTTTCTGGTGCAAAGTGGGCCAAACACAAAGAAGAGAGACGGACTCGCGACAGAAAAGCCGATCAGCTGATCATTGATCAGTTTCATGATTGAAGTAGCAGCAGGAGAGGGAGAGAGGCAGATGTTAGGCAGAGATTAAATGCTGGTTTGGTAGCGAGGCTACAAATACACACAGCCGCTCTATCACGTGAGCACACTGCTCCAACGTGCTACGGTTATGAGCCGAGTTACGCTGTGTTGCAAGTTTTGTGAGGTGTTTTTTTGATATTTAATGGATCGGATTACATTTTTTATTTCTCTCCGATATCCGATCCAGTAATTGGATCGGTCCATCTCTATGTAAGACTGCTTTCTTCCATTTGTGCAACATCTCTAAAATTAGAAATTGTCACGGTTCTGGGTCCGTTGGACCCAGTATTTTGAGTTTATTATGTTTTGGTTTAATTTTGCATTATGGATTGTTTTCTTATTCTCTTGTAGTGCTTGTGTTGGTGGCGGCGATGATGATGATGATTATTATTATTATTATTATTATTATTATTATTATCATTATTATTAGAGTTTCTGTTTATTCGTGTTTTGGAATTGTGGTCATGTATTGTTTGAGTTCCATGTGTTATATTCTGCCTCTCAGTCTGCGTCCTTGTTTAGTGGTTTATGGTTTCCTGTTTTGTTTTGAAGGCGTGTGCTTTATGTTAATGTGAGCAGCTTTGTTCCCCCTGTCTCGTTAGCCCTGATCTCTCCCTGCTGTGTCTCCCTCCTGTTGCCGATTCCCTCATTACTGCCCTGTGTATTTAAGCCCTGTGTTTTCCCGTGCTCGTTGTCGCGATCTCCCTCATGCTGTGTGTTTCTCCCTGTGTCTCCTTATGTGTGTATTGTTAGATTTGTCTCAGTTTAGGTTTTTGTAGATGTTCTTGGTTTAGCAATAAACGCTGCCTTTTGAGTTCAATCCCGTTTCTAGTGAGTTTGCGTTTGGGTCCAATTCCTGCCTGCACACAGCGAAACATGACAGAAGATCGCGACCAGTACATGGACCCAGCAAACCGCTCTCAGCTGCGTGAGCGTCAGGATGCTGCCTTTGCTGAGCTGGAGGAAGAGCTCCGCTTGAGGCCGTGGCGCACTCCTGACTACGGGCGGATTTTCCAAGGAACTCGGCTGGCTCTCGGTGGTCCCCGGAGCTGCCGAAAGCCCCCACCTGCTGCTTCGGCTGCACCCAAGCCGCGGCCGCTTCAGGTGGGAATTCTCCGCATCTCTTCAGATGCCCATGCTCCAGCCTCGGCGTTGCCGTTCTGCATGCCGGAGGCTCAGCTGTTTTCTCCGTCCCGTCCCCTTCCGAAGGAAGCGCGCGCGCCGCCATAAACTGGACAGTGTTACGCAACTCCCGGTGGTGAGTTACAATGATTATTTTTCTCCCGCTTCTTTGGGCATTAAAAACAACAGACTCACTCCTGATCCTGTCGATGTGTCCCTGCTGGACGATGACATAGACTGGGAGAACTTTTTCTGCTCTGCTCCCTCTGAGCTGGGACATGACAATGTTTTTGAAACCGTGAACTCTATCAGTACCAGACCTAGAAAGACTGTAAAACATTGTGGGAAAGAGGCAGAATTTATTTTGGATAGGTCTGTTTTTGTGGACCCGGTGGAGATTCCGTTTGAGCCTGCCCAAGCAAAGACTGTTTTTTCTGAGCATAATTCTCCGTCTACCTGTGTTTCTTCTCCCAGGGCAGCTCGGGCCCGGCTTTTCTCTGCACCCGTTTCAGTCCCTCGGGTGGAGAAAGCTGAGGTCCAGCTGGTCCCTACTCCGGCTTCCCGGCCGGCTGAGGCTCTGTTGGTCCCTGCACCCGTACCAGCTCCTAGGGTGAGGGCAGCCGTCACTCAGCTTCCTCCTACACCTGTACCCACTCCTCGGGTGGGAGCGGCTCCTGTCTCGCAGATGCCTGCACCCGTTTCTGTATCCACTGTAAGCTCAAGCGAGTCTGTCCTGCCATATTCTTCATGTTCAGAAGGCTCAGAAGAGTTAGCTCAGCCTCCGTCACAATTGCCATCGCTACAACAGCCCCTACAACATGTATTACAGTCCCTTGCTCAGTCATTCACTCTGTTGGTAGCCCAGTCCCTAGCTCAGTCCCCTGTGCCCCCGCTAGCTCAGTCCCCTGTGCCCCCGCTAGCTCAGTCCCCTGTGCCCCCGCTAGCTCAGTCCCCTGTGCCAGTTCAGACTTCAGTTCAGTCTCCCCTAGCACAGCTATCCACGCAACCACCGGCTCCACTCTCATCACCACCCTTAGTAGCCCAGCTCCCCGTGTCTCCGGTAGCCCAGTCTTCTGGTCCGCTTAACATTCAGCCAGGGGTCCCAATACCCCCTGGCTCTACATCAACACTTGCTGGAAGCTCGGATGAGCTCATCCAGCACCCTGCGGCTCCCACGCCGCCACCTGCCTTCTCCGCTGGAGGGCCCGAGGAGCCCGTCCAGCCTCAGGTTTCGTCAGCTGGAGGGCCCGAGGAGCCCGTCCAGCCTCAGGTTTCGTCAGCTGGAGGGTCCGAGGGGCCCGTCCAGCCTCATGCCACGTCAGCTGGAGGGCCCGAGGAGCCCGTCCAGCCTGAAGTTTCGTCTGCTGGGGGTTCGGGAGAGCCCAGCCAGCTTCAGGTTTCGTCTGCTGGGGGTTCGGGAGAACCCAGCCAGCCTAAAGTTTCGTTAGCTGGGGGTTCAGGTGAACCCAGACAGCATCCTGCCACGTCTGCTGGAGGGCCCAAGTCGCCCATCCAGCTTCAAGTGTCGTCAGCTGGAGGTTCAGGAGAACCTGTCCAGCCTCAGGCCACGTCTGCTGGAGGTTCCGAGGAGCCCGTCCAGCCTCAGGCCACGTCTGCTGGCGGGTCCGAGGAGCCCGTCCAGCCTTACGCCACGTCTGCTGGCGGGTCCGAGGAGCCCACCCAGCACCACACCTCGTTAGCTGAGGGTCCTGGAGGACCCAGCCAGCACATCCTCATGTCAGCTGACAGTCCGGGGAGGTCTGTTCAGCCGTCACCTGCTGAACTATCCCCCGCGACTTCTGCATCATCTCCTGCAGCATCATCTCCTGCAGCATCATCTCCTGCAGCATCATCTCCTGCAGCATCATCTCCTGCAGCCGTCTCGCTGCCGTCAGGTTCCGCACCCGTCTCGCTGCCGTCAGGTTCCGCACCCGTCTCGCTGCCGTCAGGTTCCGCACCCGTCTCGCTGCCGTCAGGTTCCGCACCCGTCTCGCTGCCGTCAGGTTCCGCACCCGTCTCGCTGCCGCCAGGTTCCGCACCCGTCTCGCTGCCGCCAGGTTCCGCACCCGTCTCGCTGCCGTCAGGTTCCGCACCCGTCTCGCTGCCGTCAGGTTCCGCACCCGTCTCGCTGCCGTCAGGTTCCGCACCCGTCTCGCTGCCGTCAGGTTCCGCAGCCGTCTCGCTGCCGTCAGGTTCCGCAGCCGTCTCGCTGCCGTCATCCACGTCTGGTCCGGCCTCCGTGTCTTCATCCACGCCTGGTCCGGCTTCAGCTTCGCCTTTGTCTGGCCCTGCCTCGTCTACGTCTGGCCCTGCGGTTGCCGCACCGTCATGGGACCCAGCTCGTCCTGTTCCGCCTCGCCTCTGCTGGCCGCTTTCTAGGCCTCTAGTTGGGCGTTATGGCCGTCGAGGCCGGCCTCCGGAGAGAGATCATCGCCGCTGCTGGCATCGCGGCCGACCTCCGGATCTGCTCAGTGGCCGCCACTGCCTTCCGAGTGGTAGGCCTCCTGAAACTGTTGCCCGTCGCCACCATTGCCATGTACACGGCCGGCCCCCTGAACTGTCTTGGTCCTTGTGTTGTCAACCTCCGGGTCGACCCCCTGACTTTACTGTGGATTCATGAATAGCCTTGTTTTGTGTTGACCTGTGTTCTTGTGTTTTTTGGTCTGTTTGTGGACTCTTGTTGAGCTGTAGTTTGGTTTCCTTTCTTGATGTGTTTTCCTGTGTTCTGGACTGTTCTGCTCCTTGGTTTTTTGTTTCGGTCCCTCCATCCTGGACCCCCTCCACCCGCCCTGGCCTGGTGCTTTGTTGTGCTTTTGTTTAGGGCTGTCGGGAGCCAGCCCTTAGAGAGTACTGTCACGGTTCTGGGTCCATTGGACCCAGTATTTTGAGTTTATTATGTTTTGGTTTAATTTTGCATTATGGATTGTTTTCTTATTCTCTTGTAGTGCTTGTGTTGGTGGCGGCGATGATGATGATTATTATTATTATTATTATTATTATTATTATTATTATTATTAGAGTTTCTGTTTATTCGTGTTTTGGAATTGTGGTCATGTATTGTTTGAGTTCCATGTGTTATATTCTGCCTCTCAGTCTGCGTCCTTGTTTAGTGGTTTATGGTTTCCTGTTTTGTTTTGAAGGCGTGTGCTTTATGTTAATGTGAGCAGCTTTGTTCCCCTGTCTCGTTAGCCCTGATCTCTCCCTGCTGTGTCTCCCTCCTGTTGCCGATTCCCTCATTACTGCCCTGTGTATTTAAGCCCTGTGTTTTCCCGTGCTCGTTGTCGCGATCTCCCTCATGCTGTGTGTTTCTCCCTGTGTCTCCCTATGTGTGTATTGTTAGATTTGTCTCAGTTTAGGTTTTTGTAGATGTTCTTGGTTTAGCAATAAACGCTGCCTTTTGAGTTCAATCCCGTTTCTAGTGAGTTTGCGTTTGGGTCCAATTCCTGCCTGCACACAGCGAAACATGACAGAAATATCCTGTCTCAGAGTGAAGCTGAAAAACTAGTTCATGCATTCATTACTTCCAGGCTGGACTACTGTAATTCACTATTATCAGGATGTCCTAAAAACTCGCTGAAAAGCCTTCAGCTGATCCAAAATGCTGCAGCAAGAGTCCTGACAGGGACTAGAAAGAGAGAGCAGATTTCTCCTGTTTTGGCTTCCCTTCATTGGCTTCCTGTTGAATCCAGAATTCAAAACCCTGCTCCTCACATACAAGGTCTTAAATAATCAGGCCCCATCTTATCTTAATGACCTTGTAGTACCATATCACCCTATTAGAGCACTTCGCTCTCGCTCTGCAGGCCTACTTGTTGTTCCTAGAGTATTTAAAAGTAGAATGGGAGGCAGAGCCTTCAGTTTTCAGGCCCCTCTTCTGTGGAACCAGCTTCCACCTGTTTTCCTTCTCTCACCCCAACCAATCACAGCAGATGGCCCCGCCCCTCCCTGAGCCTGGTTCTGCCGGAGGTTTCTTCCTGTTCAAAGGGAGTTTTTCCTTCCCACTGTCACCAAAGTGCTTGCTCATAGGGGGTCATATGATTGTTGGGTTTTTCTCTGTATGTATTATTGTAGGGTCTACCTTACAATATAAAGCATCTTGAGGCGACTGTTGTTGTGATTTGGCGCTGTATAAATAAAATTGAATTGAACTGAATTGAATTTAAATGAATACCAGATGAGGTCAGACATGGACGGGGAGGATTTGCAGGAAGACAGCAAGACTGCTTCGTCCGTGTGGGAGTAAGATAGCCATGATAATCTTTGTTTTTGTCTCACTACAAAGTTGTACAACCCGTTTGAAGCTTATCCTTTTTATAAAGCAAGCTGCTGGTTCACACAGAGGTCCACAGCTCTGTGTAAACTTGTAATTTCAACTGCCAAAGCAAATTAAATCTTTTTAAAAGACAGAACTTTCTCCTGAAATTCTGTCTGAAAAATTTGAACACAACAAAAACAATAAGGTAGTTAATGGACTGGAGGAGAGTTGGTGGAGATCCTCATGTTAAATGCTCCTCCTACTGATTGCCAGCAATGACGAACAGGTGAACCAGGCACGTGTGGACTCCGGGCTCCACCCAGAGTGGGCGGACACTGCAGGACCAGGCCGGAGCAGTGAACACTCACTGAGGACTGAGGAAGCATCTAGTCAGACAGCTGAATCACCTCAGTGGGCTTAGATTTTTCTGTTTTATCAGTTACAGTTTTCTTTGTGTTCTGATGTTTGAAGGATACTGAACTTGCTTTTTAGTGCAATCCTCAGATGTTAAACCAGTTAGCCAAAGCTCCCTGCAGTCATTGAGGGAAAATCTCTTATCTAACAGTTATTTTGCATCACGATAGGAAACCTTGAAACTGCAACAATGGCTTACTAAATTAGAGATCTACAAATTAGCACAGAGGGCTACACAACACAGGTTTTCTTTGGATTCATTGGCTCCACAAAACTAAAACTACACTCAGACATAACAGGTATCACAACAGAGGTCATTAGCTGTCAATGTGCAAGATCATGTTGTGGTTCATTTGACTCCTAAAATGATCCCTATGAGTGCTGCCTAATAAAATGAAATACAGATGATGTTTATAGAATATAAATAAAAGTTTAAATCTGCAAAGAACATTTAAAAATATAATAAAATGTAACACTGTTGCAAATAAGACAACATGCTGCAAAGAATCTGCATTCTGGTCATTTAGTGCACATAGCAGTAAAATAAGCTTTTTAATTCTTGTTAATTCTTTTATAACTGTGAGGGAGTGTGTGCTCTCAGTGCTGCTGTTTGTTTCTAATGTGATGCCTGCACGTCTGACATTCAATATTCAAGCTTTCTGTCCCGCAGCCTTAGAGGAGACGCGGGAATCACTTCAGTTTGTTTGGAGGTCAAAGTGAAATGGATCGACTGAACAGGATTTCTTGTTGTGTGTTCTTGCAGCTGCAGTTCCAGCAGCGGAAAAGAGACTTAGCTGTCATGAACTGGCTACACCGAGTCAAGAGCAAAACCCAAGCAGGGAGACGGGAATGGTTGTGCTTAACAGTCTTTCATTAACAAAGTTAATAGAAGTTTATATGTTGCATTGGCAGGACTGACTGGGAGCCACACAGAGGAGGTGCAGGGTAGAGGGCAGAGACCAGTTAGGGTCCATGTCCAATATGTAACTATAACTAGAATATGTTTCAGTAAACATGTAAATAAACAAATCTTGTGTCAGTGTCCAAATATACACGGACCTCACTATACTGTTTAAGACCCACACATATAAGACAAGAATATCTTTACTGTCATTGTACAAGTAGAGCAAAATTCATACAGTGCTTAATTACATAAATAATATACACAAAATAAATACAAGGAAATATGAACTGATAAGGCTAAACAACATAACAGACATAAAGTAAATGTGTACACTAGTCCCTGCAGTCATGATATAGTAATACCTCAAAACTACTCTTTAACTGCATTTAATACAAACTGATGTTATTGTCCTGTATTTTGCTATTGTTTGGTCATTTTTGCATTTTGCTGGTATACTTTGGTTGACTCATCAAACCAACCTCAGTCACCTCCCTCAACTTCTCCACCTGCCAGCTCAAACCTGCAATGCCAAACCTTACCTGGATTTCAACCAGCATCCTGTTCCCTTCAAAGTAAATCCCTACACACCTTCTGTTCTCACTCACCATCACAGCAGTTACTTTGGATTTAACACTTGTCTCTAGTCTCTAGTGGATTTCTTTCCCTCAGACCTGCAAGAAACCCCCCACCTCCCTGAATTCACCTCCACCTTTTTTGTGTGGAGTAAAAATTGACATTTTTGAACTTCATCTCTATTTAGTCAATCCTAGTGCTAAGTTTCTCTTCATGTAAGGATTATACACCAAAACACAAATCAGACAATGCAAACCTTTAAAAATCAGTCCAGTAGATTCAAGCTGTTTGACATCATTTACAATTAAAAACAAAAAGTGGAAGTAAGAAACTGGTCTGAACAATCTAACAACAAACATATTAATAAAGACTTAAACATGAAAAAACATGTAAGGTTTGTTTGAAGGATGAAACTTGCTATTCCATGAGCATCTTTTAAAGTCTTTTTTTTATAAAGTTTTTATTTTGATGGTGAAAAAAGTCTCCAGAGAACCTAAAAACAAACAAAATATGTGTGAACCTGCTGACTGACTGCTGACTTAGAAACTCTATTCATCTGCTCTGTACGAGCAGCGTTCAGACCTGGAAATGCTGTGGATGGGTTTTTGTAAGGGTGTCACACTGACTTCAGTCACTGTGGCCCCGTATCCACGGTGAAAAACACTCGTACAAAAACTGTTGAACTGTTTGTCTATGGCAGACGTGCAGAAGCAGCTGAACACAGCTTGAGGTTTCTTCTCTGTGGTTTGTTTGAAGACAGGAGATGCTCTTATCTGATGGAGCTGAGCGTCAGTCTAAAAAAGGGGCTTCAGAGGTTTTACTGCCATGCTGAGCAAAATTACTATTGTAATTATATTTAACTGCTGTGTTCTGAACAGGCTGAGCATCACAGGAATAACAAAGAGCCTCCTGACCTTCTTCACTGCAGTGCCAGCTGCTATCCACAGGATCACATCACTGTCATCTTCTGAATTCTTTCTTTTAAGCTAAATCTCAGTTTCACCTCAGCAGACCGATAAATCTGTTTATATTGCACACAATATTATTTGATCTGTAATATTTAATGTAGAATATTACACAATAAGTGCCTTATTTTTAATATTGTTCCTCATTTTTGCATACAGTTACTTTTAGTATCTCTGGGTTTTACTGGAGTGACCACACCAGTGTTTTGCAGTTAAGCAGCAGGTTTCATTAGCAGCCAGCAAGTCACGACTCAAACGAGGGAAAGTCTCGTTTAGCATCAGGAGATATCTACAACATAAAAGCTGAGGTTAGAAACCTCACACATAACTCATGTGATCTCAGGAACAGTGCTGAGATATAAAGAAAAGCTTGTTGGGAGTTTTTGTAAAGGTGTCACACTGACTTCAGTCACTGTGGTACGTCCACACGGTGAAAAACACTCGTACAAAAACTGTTGAACTGTTTCTCTATGGGAGAGTCGCACAAGCAGCTGAACGTGGGTTGAGGTTTCTTCTTATCAGCCTCTGTGGCTTGTTTGAAGAGAGGAGGATTTTTATCTGATGCAACTGAACATCAGTCAAAAAAAGTCATTTTAAAGGTGAATTCAAACATTTGACATGTTTGCACTCAGATTAACACAAATGTTTGCTTTTTGTAGCTTTTTGACTATTTTCATTGTGTTAAACTGTCATTTTTTCTTTTATAAAAATACAAATATTTCCATAAAATGCTAAAAAGTGTAGAAATTAATGCATATTACTTCAAATTCATCAAAATGCAGCTAATTCATTTTATGACGCTCAAAATCCTCCAAATGTTAAAAGGGAGTTTTTCCTTCCCACTGTTGCCAAAGTGTTTGCTCATAGGGCAGTTGTTGAGTTTCTCTGTATTATTGTGTTTTAATGTTATTTGGTGCTATATAAATAAAATTGAACTGAATTGAATTAATGCTGTGTGAATATGTTTCTTGCTCTCTCATTTCATTTCACAATCAAGTAATAGCACCGCCACACAAAGAGCTCTGTCCATGGTTCTGAAATCACAGCCTACATGCATCTCTGTGAACTCCTTTGTTTTTGTTGTTATTTCGTGTATCTGTATAAAATGTACACAGACATTTGAGCCAGTGTGGATGCTAACTTTACCGACACGAGCTGTCAGATTTCATAACATAGGCTCTGCTCCAAATCTGGGAGATCCAAGATCCTGTTCTAGCAGAATTAGGTACCCTTTAGCCCTGTCCTCAACTCAACAAGGAGCAGCAAGTGGAGAAATCATCTAGACTGGACTTACTAAATAGGGACAGTTTTGTGATTCCCTGGACTGTAAAGTTGTAACTTCTGTATAACGTCTTGTTTTATTTTGGTAAAGGTTGTCTCCTGTATCTTGTGTCTACTTCCTCCCACGTTTGATTGTGCACCCGTGTATATTTGTAGTCTTAGTTTCCCATTGTTCCTTGTCTGAGTGGCTGTTTGTCTCCCTTCTGTGTGACTTTCTCATATTTGATCCCACGTGTGTGTTTTTTGGCTTCATTTGAAGAATCTCAATGTAGTTGTCTTTGGATTGTTTTCTTGGACTTCGCTGAAATAAAAGTTTTTGCACTTACCTGTTTCATGTGTTTCGGTTCTCTTCCTTCTGCGTTTCATGACAAACTTTGCTTTTAGTTATGCTCTGTGTTTTCTTTTTGTTTTCTGAGCTGATTTATTTTTCCTGTTGTTTCATTATTTTTTCAACAATATATTTCTAATGTTTATAAACAGTATATGAATTATCCCTGAACCCTGAAACCATACCTCTGAGCCTTTGAGAAAGGCTGTTAGAGCCTAGAAGATGCATTCTTGCTAGACCTTTGTGAAATGAATCAGTTCATTGTCAATATTAGGAAATCACAGGTAGGAAGGCTTGGCTGTGCAACAACATACATAAAGTTAAAATGTATAAAAACAACACAATGTCTGATCACACAGATTCAAAGCTGTATTCATCCCAAAAAATGGAGGACATTTTTTAAAATGGTGATTTTACACTTCATATGAGGACTCACATGGAGAAACATTACCCCTGCAACACCTGTGAGAAAATATTTAAAGGCGTGTGCACACGTACACACATACTCACACACAATGTTCCCTCTAATTTTTCATGTGTCTGAGCGAACACACAAACTCCCTGAGCGATCCCTTGGACCACTGTGAGCGACATCAGACATGTGTGCTGTTGTCACGCCAGCATCTAATCCATCCAAGTTACATGGTTTATTAAAATAATCAAATGACAGCATTTACATTTATGTTAGACTATTTTTAATTAAGTGATTTAGCCCACTTACATTGAAAATTAAAAAAAAAAATCTTGTTCATGACCTGTGTAGTATGTTAACACTATTGGAAGCAAAAATAAATTGAACTCCAATTTTGAAAACACAACTTTCTTTTCTTTTCTTTTTTTCTTTTTTTTTATAAAGCTCTGATTTGTATTATGAGTCTGTGGTCTGGGAGAGAGTCTGTAACTCTCTGTCTGCAAAATACAGTAAATAATGACCAATGTTGGGCAATTAATTATATAGTTACTTCTTCAAAAAAGTAACTGAGTTATGAAAACAAAGGGGGTTTTTTGCAGCTATTTACCTAAAAATGCAGCCAATGCATTTTTTTTAAATAAACATTTCAAAATATTTACAGAACAATCAGCTGTTCTGCATCAAATCTGATGCCACACAAATTATTTGTGCCTCTCCAAAAAATAATTTCTGTCCACTATGAGATAAAGGAGAACAACAGCCTGATACCTGCAGGCCTGACAACAGGAGATGTATCACTGCTGTAACACCTGTAACATTCAGCAGTCGCCTCATTGTTCTGACACACACAACAAAACTATTGACTACACTACACACTAACTACACAAGATAACACACTAACTTTAGACTCCAAACACGCTAAACGTCGCAAATCTCTCACATCTCAAAACACTCCTAAAACTTCCCCCCTTCCTAAACATCTAAATGCCATGTTGCCATATCACTTTTTGATTGGTCTACATGGTACATTTTTCGACCAATAGGAAAGGGTGGGGTTTTTTTTGGGGGGTGTCTTTGCTCACAGGCTTTCGAGCATTTTCCTTATAAAATGCTGTTTTTACTGTTTCTTCCCGCAGTAAATATAAACAATGATAGTATTCAGAAAAAAACAAACAAATATTGCAATATTTTTATCATAACTCTGGTTTTACATGGTCTATAACACAATTTAAAAACTGGTATAAAGTCCACACTTTTCCCGTCAGTTGTTCCGTCTGTCCTGCTCACATCTCCAATGGTTGGACACGTTGTCATTAACGTGGCTTCACTCCACATCAGCCACGCCGCTTTGCTAGCTAAAACACCGGTGTCGGCACATAAGGACGCTGTCATAGCCTGTCAACCACGTTGATTAGCTGCATATATACGAATGTGAATCGCATCACTGGCTGGAGCAGCCAGTCTCTGGTCACTTACTGACTCACACTGCAAAACAGAATTAATTGTTAACGTATTTATTTTAATTGCAATTCATGTTAGATTTTTTTGTGCGCAACGCAGATTTTCTCTGCGCAGAGACCGTGCCAGCGAGTGCGCACGCGCGCAGTTTAGAGGGAACATTGTTCACACATGAAAAAAATACTAAAAGACTTTGGCCAAACATATTTAAAGTTTCTGATGAATTCTATCATTTAAAACATTTAAAGGTATAAAAGCACTGACATGTCACATCAGAGAGTTTCATCAGCTTTCATTTTGTTGTAATTGTTTTACTATCGACATGAGTCCTACAGGTTAGAAAGTCTAATCCTGCAACACCTGTGAGAAATGAAGCTTATAGTACATACGAGAACGAACACAGAAAAAAAAAACCCTCACTCACTTACCCCTACAACATAATTAGGAAAGTTTTAAATTAATGAAAAAAGTGAATTGACATTGACAAATCTCACACAGTAAAAGCTATATTTGTGAGAAAAGATTCAAAGCCGTGATTTTACCATCCACATGAGGACTGACAAGAAATCTCATCCCTGCAAAACCTGTCAGAAAAGATTTAAAGATGTTAAAACAGTGAAATGTCAAATGAGCACTTAAATGTTTAAAGATGCATGTTGGCCAAATGTTACATTTTTAACTGTTGATTTTACTGATAATATGGTGTTCACACAGGTGAGAAACCTTATCCCTGCAACACCAGTGAGAAAGGTTTTAATGTATTTCAATTCAATTTTATTTATATAGCAGCAGTTCACAACAGTCGTCCCAAAGATCTTATATTGTAAGGCAGGGCTGGACTGGGACAAAAAATCGGCCCGGGCATTTTGACTAGAGACCGGCCCACCAGGATAGAGATTGAAAATGTGATGTCATTCAGGGGTAAAACCGCAAAGGATTCTGGGAACTTGAGGCAAGAGGTACTAGCGCACGCAGGCTTTCAATTGAACTCAGTTACACAGCGATAAAAAGAAACACAAAAAATGGCAAGAAGCTGTTGTATTATTAACTGCAATAGCCGGTCGCGTGACAGCCACGGGTAGCCGACGGGTAAAGAGATCGTTTTTTATCGGATTATGTCGTTGAAGAGAAAATTTTTAAGCCATGTTTCCGAAGTAAGAGCCGACGGATGGTCTGGATATACCAAATATAACGTCTCAGAACACTCCTGCTCACATGTTAGTCTGCTCCAAGCATTCCCACAAAGGTCAGTGTTTTGTAGTAGTTAATATGTCATTTTTCTTAGCATAATTGGTGATATAGGTTACAAGCAAGTCTGGCGCTGAACAGAAATTGTCGCGCTATGCTCCTTTACTTATTGTGCATAAATAGTGAATTGTCCTGACACAATATTGCGTTTCGCTTCTGTTATTACCACGGTACATTGACAAAAACATATACTTTTATTCACAGGATAAAACAGTTTTTTTGTATCACTAATTGTCCAGTGCGATTACAGCATACAGTATTATTGTCACTGCTACATTTCTGTAATGCCTACCAGAAATTATTTCCACTACTAATTAATTACCGTTGAGCTCAAAGGTCCTATTAATAAACGGTTAACGATTGTGTATTTATGAAGACGATTTGTGAGACTGGTAAACTTACCTTTGTTTGTATGATGGTCGTTCTACACGGTGCATTTCAAGGTCCTGTAGCCATCTGTCGGTAAACTGTACCTGGGCTTGTTGCAGTGACCTGAAGTTACTAAAAACTTCATGAGTGTATGCACTCACTCCAAGAACCGTATAATTATAAATCTGAGCGTGGTGAAAGTTGGGCAGCACGCTGACGTCTTTTGTCCACTCTGTGTGCTCCTAAGGGTCTGACCCTCTCACTCCTTTGATTTTTTCCTCGTATCTTTTCTTTGCCTTTTCGTCGAGTCTGTCTTTGTACGGTCCGGCATTATTCTCCTTCGTTTTGTACATTCCTTTTTTGTGCGGCAAAGAAAAACCAAGAAGGTATTGGAACCGGAGAATGAACGTTTTGCGGTGCTGCAAATGCTTGCATTTGATGCGGTACTTGGATTGTTTTGCCTCGAGTTCCCAGCATGCAATGCGCGAAAGTCACGTGATCTGTCAATCGCTATAGGAAAAACCTTAAATTAAGACCAAGAACACTAGAGGTGAGACATGATCATTAATTAATATTAAAATTAATAAATGACAGATTTAGTGATATTTTCATAAACACCTCCTTTCCTTTTTTTGTTCTCCATTTTCTTTAGTTCCTCTATAAGATTGCTAAACAAGGGGGAGGGTGCATCCGGCCTCCTCGGCTGTAATTGGTCCAGCCCACAGTCAATCATGACCAACTGGCCAATCCAGCACCTTTCATTATATATACCCTTCCTAAAAAAAAAAAAAAAAAGAAAAAGAAAAAAATCCATCGGCCCATAAAAACAAAAAATCTCCAGCGGCCCACCGGGCAAATGCCCGGTATGCCCGATGGCCAGTCCAGCTATGTTGTAAGGTAAAGATCAGAAGGAAACCACAACAAGCAAACAACCCCTATTATCAAACACTAACAATGGGAAGAAAAATCTCCCTTTTAACAGGGAGAAAACTCCAGCAGAACCAGGACCAGGGAGGGGCGGCCGTGATGGTTTGGGGTGAGGGGAGAAAGACAGGGCAAAGACATGCTGTGGAAGAGAGACAGAGATTAAGCAGGTGAGTTAAGGAGATGTATTTATTTTATGTTACAGTTCATGTAACGCACTGCAGGTAACTGTGGTCTTCAAACTGATTCTATCCAGGCAGAGAAAACATGGGTTTGGGTGCATGTTTGACCATTAAAAACATGGTGGATCTCAAAAAATATCAGTGAGCAACATGATCTGGACTACAAACAAGGTAACAAACAGCCACACTCTCACTTACGACACACAATGAAAGGAACAACTCAGCTATATCTGGAAGAAACAACTGCATCAGTCAGACAGTTGCAGAATAGGATCAACTGGAACAGAACAGAATATGAAACAGTTTCAGACAACAATTAAAGTATCAATGACGACTGCTGCTACAAATGAAGAGTACAATCAGAGGAATAAAACTGAGACTCAATTAGTAATTATCCACTTAAAATGTAGAAGCCCATAGGCTATTTTTAATCATATCAAAGAATATTTTAACCAGTTTTCACATCCACCCAGTGTCATTGCCTTATCTGAAACTTGAATTAATATGGAGGAACAGACTTTGAACTGGAGGGTTATGAATTCACATTTATAACTCTGCAAAACAAAGGTGGAGGAGGAGTGGCCGTGTGTGTGGACAAATCATTGAGATTTAATGTGGTGGATAAGATGACAACAGTGATTGATAATGTACTGGAATGTATAACATTCCTGTACATTATCTATTTATGAAATCTATAAAGAAAAAAGTAAAAATGTAATCATTGGCTGTACAGAGCTCCAGTGGTGTTGAGAGATTTAAAGACTGGATAGAAGAAACATTTACTGAAATAGTTCATGAAAACTTTTCATTTGTGGAGATTTCAGTATTGATTTGCTAAACCCAAATAAACATAAAACCACAGATGGATTTATTAACACAATGTACTGTATGAACCTATTCTCTAAAGTTACTAAACCTACCAGGATCACATCACACTGTGCATCTCTCATAGACAACATGTTTACAAATAACTTTGAAAATAAGACAGTAAGTGGAATTCTGATTAACCATGTCAGTGACCATCTTTCAATTTCTACAATCTACAGTAGGAATAACAAGATTAATAAAGTGGACAGTCAAAAAGTGTACAGACGAGTAAGAACAGAGGAAACAATAAATGCATTTAAAAAAGATTTCATGAAACAGAACTGGGGTGAAATTTGTAAGAAACAAGACGTTAATGCTGCGTATAATGAATATGATGAATATTTACATTATTGTATAATATTTACATTATTGTATAATTATTGTATAATATTGTATAATAATATTTACATTATTGTCCAACAAAGCAATATAGTAAGTTAATAAATATTCTAAGATATAGTAAAAACAGAAATACTATAAGAAGCAATTATATAATAATATAAATAATATAAACTAGACTGGACAGGAAAAGCAGAGGTGCCAACACCACCAATTTTCAGTATCTGGAATTTGTACCATCTGGTGCTGTCACACATTCAGTCTGGGATTCTTCACCACTTAAACTGGCACCAATCAATGCAAGGTCTGTGCTGAACAAGACTTTCATATACTGTGACCTGTTTGTCTCTCATGGCTTGGACTTTCTTGTTATTACTGAAACTTGGCTATCCACTGATGATCTAGCTGCTTTTGTGGAATTGACTCCTGAAAACTAACCTCCCTAACACACCTAGAACCTGCCATCATGGAGGCGGCTTGGCAACAGTTTTCAGAGATCACTTTAAATGCAGAATGCTACCCAGAAGTGACTACACTAGTTCTGAATTGCAACTGTTTATGCTGGATCGGTGCTCTCCTGTACTCTGCTCTAGTTTATAGGCCTCCTCAGCTTAACAAAGATTTCATTCAGGAATTTTCTGACTTTCTATCTGTGACACTGCCAACCACTGATAGGCTTCTAATCCTTGGTGACTTCAGTATCCATATGTGCTGCCCCTCCAAACCTTTGGTTAGGGAATTTTTACAACTCTTGGACTCATTTAACCTGAACCAGTCTGTCAACGGCCCTACGCACAAGCAGGGCCACACTCTAGACCTCATCTTGTCATCTGGGCTCTCAGTGATCAGCGTTGAGGTGATTGATGTGTGTCCATCTGATCATAATTTCATTTTGTTTAATATTCCCATTCCTCACTCGTCCTCTAAACAAACCAGGCCCCCTCTCTTATAACAACTGAAACTGCTCCCCAATTCTCATTTGCCTTTGCTGCATCTCCTTTAGCCACCTTTGATGAAAGTTCTCCTCATTGCAATAATCCTGATGAGCTTCTTGCATGTTTTAATCTCTAAAATGTAGACGGCAAAAATTTAAAACTGAGCCTTGGATAAATAAGGTCACTCGTGCCGTCAGGCAGGAATGCAGGAAAACAGAACGAAAATGGAAGAAAGATAAGCTCCACATCTCTTACCAAGTGTTTAGAGATTGTTTAAAGAACTATCAGCACACCATCAAGGTAGAAAGAGCAAATTATTTCTCCAAGGTCATTACTAAGAAGTCTGGTAATCCTAAAGTTCTATTCAACACAATCAACTCTGTCCTGCATCCCACCACTTCAGTCATATCTGAGACTGCCTCACACACTTCTGAGGATTTTCAAAAGTTCTTTACTAAAAAAATTGATAATATCAGAGCACATATCCCGCTCCCATCCCAAGACCCTTCGAAAACACCTACATGTTCATTCTTTTTCTCCGAATTTAAACCAGTCTCATTATCCCATCTTACTGATATAATAATGCACATGAAACCAACTACTTGCCTCTTGGATGTGTTACCTACACCATTTCTCAGAGATGCGCTATTGTAAACAGAAGTATCTCAAATGGAACTGTTCCTTATTCGTTTAAACAAGCTGTTGTCCAGCCGCTTCTAAAAGAAACCTGGTTTGGATCTGTCAGTTCTTGGCAATTTTAGACCAATCTCTAAGCTGCCATTTTTGTCTAAGGTTCTCGAGAAAGTTGTCCTCCACCAATTATCCTCATTCTTAGACACACACAATATTCTGGATAAATATTGTGAAGAATAGAAATATTTTCCTGCTATTATTTGCTGCTATTTTGATAATCATCATTACCGTTTCATGTTAATAGTGATGTTGCTTTCCCAGATGCATTCAGATGTTCAAATATATTGGTATTATATCAGTCTTTATTACAGGTTGTTATAACCACTTCAAATTGTGGAGTTGAATTTATAATTTAAAGGTTTTTGAATGTTTTGTATTCTTATACTGAAGTCTTCAGTGGGTGAGAAGCCGACTTTTGGTAAGACAGTTCAACACTGATTGGGTTGTTGAACTCACACATGTGTTCATTAAAATGCCGTCTAAATTGCACACGCCTGGATCTGTGGTTATTTTTGGATTCCTCTCTCAACATTGAACCCTAACATTTGGGGGCTTCGTCCGGTGAGAGAGATGGAGGAACTTTGAGAGATCCGGGGTCCGTGGTAATTGGACGGGCAGACGGTAATCAGTGGTGAAAGTGAGCAGGCATTCCCCGGGGCATTTAAAGGTAAGACACTGCCTGTTGAAATATATTTCCAAAAGGTGTCACATTGGGCATGTCAAATTAAAAGCCTGGTCACTGTAATTACTGGTGAATGTCTGTTTTGAGTTTGATGGGAATTTCATGAGCATGCTGGTTGAAGTAATGATAAGTGATAAGTAAAAGTACTGGGTTCAAGTCCCAAAGAAACGTAGAAAGTAGGGAAATTGGTCATTTCTGTGGGTTCAAGTCCCGCTGGACATTGGGTCTATCTTGTGATGGTCATCTCGTGGGTTCAAGTCCCCTATGTCCACAAAGGTAGACCTGCCTCAATCTTAATCCTGTTTTGGGCTTAGATTGTTGTTTCAAATTATTGTAAATTTTTCTAGGACGACAGCGGCGTCTGTTAAGAAGCGCATTTTCTCGGAGGTAACACTCCCTCCTGGATAAAGACGTTTATCCTTGACCTACCCTGAAGAGTAGGGTTAGTACGGCACGACGAGCAGGGAAGGACTGGGGAATCTTCAAAATTGCTAGGAGTTAGAGTCTCCTATTTTTGCGCTTTTTTGGCTACCGGTAAATTAAGTTAGGGCTAGAAATCTGGACAGAGCAGTTCGAGTCTGGTCTGGTGAATTGGTCGCAAAAAACCTGGGGTTTGCCCGTTCGAGTCGGTTATGGTAAATCTATCGAAATTCGTAGGAGCTAAGAGGCCTAGAATCTGTGCAGTTGTAATTAAAGACGTCTGTAATATAAAATATGAGATCTATGAGTAAGATCAGTCTCTGTGTCAGTAATGCACAGCCGGATGTGCACTGATGGTGTGTGTAAATGCAAATGAGCAGCGGTGATGCGCAGAGAGGGTGGTTTCGGTTTCGAGAGTATTGAGCTTTATGGCTATTGTTTGCCAATTTTCCTGTATATAAGAGGTTGGTTTTGCTTATTACGAGAGTATGAATACAGTTTGAATATATTAGTGTGGATGTATAGAAAATGACTAGAAAATGACTGAATTTTGATAGATGTATATTTTGTGAGCCATAAATGTTGGTGTGTTTTATTTTTCAGTTATGTGTGTGTGGGGAGAAGCTGTGTAAGACGATGAGAGGTTTCAGTTTTTCCTTTTCTTTTGACTTGCTCTTTCTGATCATGGAAGGCATGTCCAAAATACTCGTATGAAAGCGTATTTCGAGTGATTTTAACCGTGTGAATGCTGTCAGTATTTGATTTGAGTGACTCTGCATGATTTGTCTGAGTGAGTGGAAAATGGAAGTTTGAGAGAGAAAAGGCAGTGTGTGTGAGACGATTTATGGCGTCTGAAAGAGGTTAGAGCATTTAAAAGGGGTGTATGAAATAAAGGAGTGTGAAATATATTTCTTTTTGTGATGTAAAATAGGATGTTTAAAGTTTGCAAGTGCTTTTAATTCAAGAAACGCATGAGTGAGGTTATGAGAAATTGAGTTTATTTTTCTGATGGAAAACATATAAGTGTATACGCTACAAACTGATCTAAAGAAGGGTGAAGGGTGATGTGTGTGGAGAAGTGTTAGTTGTCCTGATGTTTGAAAGAGCTCTATTTAAATGTGTGTGAGTGAAATGAAGGTGTATTGTTTTTTAGATCAAGATTTAGTAGACTTAAAGAGGGTTTTTAGACTATAACTATAAAGGGAGACAGACTCTGCAGAGAACAGGAAATAGTGAACAGGAACTCTGCATGCCCATAAAAGGAACTGAGTGTGTACAGAGAGAACACAGAGAGACAGATGAGGCACATGAAGCAAATGAAGCCTTTAAGAAAAAATGAATATAATACTAATTGTATGCTTTAGTGTGTCAATACAGGTGGACGTCTCTCAACTTTGGAACCTTGAGTGCAGCACCAGAACAATAGATTAACAGAATTGGGAGAATAAGCCAGTCTTTGGCTCGAAATTGTGCAGCTTGATCTCTCACTTTGTCCCTGAAACTGAGAAGAAACTCAAAGGACAGTCAATTTCCTGATGAAGACCGACAGAACATCGTGGACTTGAAGAATTAACTGAAGCTAAAAGCAGTGCAAGCGAAAGCAGTAACACTGACAACCACTGATGAGTCCAGCAGTGTGAAAGATGCAACATGCATGCTGGTGAAGAACAGGGTGATGTGTCTGCTTGAAGGCACTGACTCTCATATTTGCCATGAATGGAGAAGAAAACAGAGCAAATGAAAATAAGACTGAAGGCACTGAATGTGATATTTTGCCATGCTGGGACTTAACTTAAAAGAAAAGACTGTAAAGAAACAGAGAAGAAGACAACAGCTGAGTTGAAACTGTGTTTGCTGGAGCTTTGAAGCACGAACAGGACACTGTGAATGAAAAAGGGACCGGTGAGAGATGAAGCTGGACGAGTTTAATTGCGAGAATACAGGATATGTTTGGACTGAAAATTGAAACCTGAACTCATGACTGTTTAGGGATGTCCACTACAGCATAACAAAGAGGTAAACATTAGAAAAGGTAAGAATAATGAACGAGAATAATTGTCATTACCTTAATGAATAGAAAACACACATACAAATTGTTACATGTGAGATTATTTTTGAAATGAATCAGAAGGGAGATAGTTTGAATCTAAAGCTCAGTGGTGAAATGCATAAATTAAATATGAATATATAGGATGCAATGAAGAAACAGCTGACACGTAGTGTACATTAACATGAATACATAGAAATGCAACGAAGAACTCAATGAATTAATTCAATGAAGAAGCAGTTTACACCCAATTAACATAAAATGCAAGGAAGAACACGCTTACATGCATGGCATAATTGGTGTTTCTGATCAGAGATAGAGAAATGGGTTATTTAAGCACTTGTGATAATAATGAAAATGTCTTAGTTTTGTTATTTTCAGGAGTAAAGCAGACTTGGACCAACTCTCCAGACGCACCAGTCGGAAGGAAATTGTAGGTTAACATCAATGGATAAGTTAAGGCAAGTTTCTGGTTGAATTGTTCACAGAATCATGTGTCCATGAACCTGAAAAGCAAGCCCCAGCTCCTGGCTGAAGACCAGGAGGGATTTTATTTAAGGTGGGAAATCAAAAGTTTCGGTTAGTAATTCGGGGAAAGAGAAAACTGACTGGATAACTGGAGAATTGGGAAGGGTCTGGGAGACTGTGAAGCCATAGATGCAAAATGACACATACCCATACACACACAAACAGAAAATGCATTAACCTTATAAAGACAAGCTCCTGAAGCTTAATGAACAGATATTGATTAAAACCCTGGCTAAGAACACAAGCATATGCAATGAAGATCTGCTTGCTGCTTGTATGAGTGAGAGAATGGTGTGAATGGTTAATAAAATTGATGGAAAGATTTAAAATAGATGGAAAAAACAAAAGAAAAGTGTTTATAAGAGTGACTTAGGAGTGCTCTCGTACTGAGTGATCAAAACCGGTGATTAGTATAGAAAGAAAATGAGAATAATTCAATAATGTGATAAGGTTTAAACATGTATTTCTCTTGTCAAGTTGGCTGTTGAGCTGTGAGTCTATGCAAATTAGCTGGAGCAGAGACACTTCCTGTGTGCGTGTGTGTCGGAGGCTTTCAGTTCAAGAGAGAGCGGTGGCTGTTGAAGATTATTTGGCGAAATATATAATGGTAAAGTATCAGGATATTTGATTACGGTGGTCAGGTCTGTTCAGAGGGGCAGATTTGGACAGGAAATTTATAATTTAGTGATGGTACGTTGTTGAAATCGGTTTAGATCTTATGCAGAATGAACACATGGTAAAGTGAGGAAGGGAGACATTGTGCAAACGGTCTTTGATCTTTTGACGAGGTTTTCAGTGCGTTGAATGGGTGAAATTTAAGATGGTTTAAGATTTTTGGGGCTGTTGTTTTCATTTTAATAGAGGGGTTTTGATAAACATGGACATGTCTAAAAGGGCCCATAGTTTTGGAACAGTGCACTTAGAAAAAACCTGTCAGGTGATTTTGTTTTGTACTTTGATGAGCTAATAATCAGCTCTCTTTTTCATTTTTGTTCTAAGCAGGCCTGGAAGAGAGTGAACGGACGGGCGCTGACAAAATTACCAAGTACGAAAATCAGGTGGGCATTACAGAATTATAATTGATTACAATCAGAGACTGAGTGGCGGCGAGTCCCTGTCTAAAAATGATTGCAGCGAGTCAATCCAGTCAAAAGTATAGCGAACTATTTTCCTAAAAAGGAAAACGAAATAAAACAAATGATTGAGCTCATTTTGCTGATGTGGAGCATCTGATGACGCATGCAGAAGGCTGCAGTATCAGCAAAAACATCAGGTGTGAATGCATGTGAGTGAATGCAGTGATGGGACCAAGGGGAAATAAATGAAAGGACAAGTGGGAGACTTAAATAAGGGGTGCTGATTTTGGGATATTGATGGATGTTTGGAGAAAATTTCTTTTTACTGGGGTTAGATTATGGGATTACATTATATTGTTGGGAGAATGCAAAATGCTAAAAGGGAAACATTGTTTGATGAGATTTAAGTTACCATTAACTGAGGTAACTCAGGATTAATAACTGTTTTGTTTAAGGTTATTTTTGTCATGACACAGACTGGATCATAAAGGGGGAGAGTGAAGTACAGGTTTTGTTTCCAGGAAGTTCCAAGGATCCAGAGTTCGATGGAGCAACGATTTTGAGAAGATTTGACATAATAATTTAATTGATTTTGTTCCTTTGATAGGTTTGTAGCTTAAACCTATTCGCTGGAACGTTGAAGGCAATGTGATCACACAGCAAGCAAGACCCGAGTAGGCAACATTCTTTATGTTTCACGTGCACGGGAGAGAACTGGACAGGCGCGTTCCTTCGCTTGACCCCAGTTGCTCTCGTCCGTTCCCCGTAACACTGCTCTTTTATTGTGGTTACATGAATATGCATAGGTTCATTAACATATGACATCTTATAGGTATACATGTGAACAAGGAATACCTTGTGTGTGTGTGTGAGCTGCTGACCAAAAGGGTCATAAAGCAGGAACAACATCCTAGGTCATAAAGAGGGTAACCTCCCCACACCCAATCTATGGTCACCCTAGATAACACAGTGAAGCCATACAAAGGGCAGGAAGTTTTACCACATCAGACCTTCACAAGGATGTTTGCCTGTGATAAAACACTACAGCCCCCACTCAGAACCTCGAGAATCTGGGAGGGAGAACAAAAGAATTCCTTTCAACACACAGTTAAAGTACAAATGGTAAGAATAAAAATGACAAACATTTAACAATTCACTCTAACATCTTAAATACAGGTTTTCAGGGCTGGAGCAAAATACCGGAGAGGAGGATGGCTGAAGTGTTCTGAGGAATGATATGATAGGACTAACATTTTTTCCCTTTTAATTTCCTAAGCTTGGGTGAAGCATGTTGAGTTTTTGCCACATGAGATGTGTCAAAAAAGAGAGGGGTTTAAGATTTAATTTGTTTAATTTAAAATGGGTTTTAGTATAATTTTATAATGATTGGGGTTGTTTGATAATTTAGATATGGTAAAACCGAGGCAGAGATTGTTAATTCTAAAAAAAGGAGTAAAATGAACTGAATTCTGTTTAGAAGATAAATTGCTGGTGTTAATAAGAAGTTGTACACCAAACTTAGAGGGAAATGGTGGGAATAAAGGATATGCTTTGGGGAAAATAGTGAACATTTTATGAGTAGAAAATGTGGGATTTCTTTTTGATTTTTAAGATAAGTTGTCACAGTGACATAATGTTAGAATGTTGTTATAATGTAGGCTTTAGAAACAGAGAGTAAATAGATTTATTTCTAGGGTAGAGGAGAGCTTTTATGAGGATGTTAAAAGTCTCGCTGACTCAAATGAATAATATTGGAGATTATATATGTAGAAATGATTTTTCATACACATTGCATTTTGTGCCTTTAACGGAGTTGTGGCTCAGAGAGTCGTCTCTTGAGGGTCACAAACTTTTGGTTAACGTTATGATTAGCCAATCTACTGTGAGAATGACCTGAGTTATTGAAGGATTGCACACGCTTACAGACATATAGAGTTCATTAAGACACATGACAGGATTGATTCCAGGCAAAAGGCCTGAAATCCATTTAGCATTTAACTGAATAGGAGTTTCGCTTGTAACTAAATTGGGTGACATGTAAAATATGGAGATAACACATGCAGCTCCAAATGAGTCCTCTTATATAAAATGCAGTTACAGAATAACAAATGCCTGTTGAAGTGACTAAGTTTTTGTTTAGAACAGAAGCAAAGGGAGAAAGCTTATATAGTCTGCTTAAGTCTGATAAAGAATAAATTAGAATGTATCATTACAATAAGAGCAGCAAAATGAAATAGAATGATATACACAGAAGTTGTTCCTAGGGAGCTTTTAGCTATGATGAAATTTATTTAGGAGCTATTGATAATGTGCTTACACGTAGTGATTAAAGTGGTTGTGTTTTTTATCCTTTAGTAGAATAAGCAGGTATAATGATTTTCTTGATACATTTTCTTGTAATAGGTGACTTTAGATGAGAGGCACCTGCAGCAGCGACAGTTTTGTGTATAGGATGTTGGTGATCAGATAAGGAACCAACAGGAAGCCTGCAGAGACGTGCAAGCAGTGCTTTTAAGAGTTTTACAAATGCTGAGTATGGTTGAATGAGATATAAAAATAAAAGTCAAAAACCAAATACAAAATTAGGTTCATGTTTTGAGTAATATTAGCTTGAATCAGGTTTGAATGAAGAGAACAAGAGAGGGTCAGAGTGGGAGAAGTGATCCTAAAGTTTATGACGTCAGGGGTGGACAGGGAAGCAGCTGAATGGGCCAAGGAGTGACCCAACATAATGTATTGCGACCTCTGGTGGTCCAGAGGTCGAGAGTGGGAGTGTGAAGAATAGAAATATTTTCCTGCTATTATTTGCTGCTATTTTGATAATCATCATTACCGTTTCATGTTAATAGTGATGTTGCTTTCCCAGATGCATTCAGATGTTCAAATATATTGGTATTATATCAGTCTTTATTACAGGTTGTTATAACCACTTCAAATTGTGGAGTTGAATTTATAATTTAAAGGTTTTTGAATGTTTTGTATTCTTATACTGAAGTCTTCAGTGGGTGAGAAGCTGACTGCAGGGACAGGAAGTTACATGTGTTTGAAGTTGCAGGCTTCTGCAGAAGTGAAACTGAAACCAGAGTTTAACTGCAAGTTAAGAGCAGGGTGTTATTATGCATGTATCGTTGATTAACACACACACTTAGTTAGAGGGATCACTGATAGGGGAAGTTCAAATTGTGTTGCTTGGGGTGGCTTTTAGACTATATTAGGAGGAGCAAACATATTGGCAGATCTGAGAAGGAAAACCTGTGTTATGAAAATGATTTTAATCTTTTATACATGATTGCATTTGAGGTTATGTTATCATCATTGGAGTGTGACATTTAGGCCAAAAGTCACTCATAGTTTAGCTGTATGAGCTCAGGCCTTATGTCTGGCTATGACAGAGGTGTGAGGTGAAGCTGGGGTGCAGGAGAGGTCACGACACGTACACAGTACACAGTACACAGCATGCACGCGCCCCCGCACGTGCACACACACACAGATAGACTCATTTAGGTAAGAGTTTATAACTGCAAAGTCGAGGCGTACGTGGTAGTCTGTTACAGGAAGTCCACCTGATGTTCGGGGAGATAAGGAGGCGCTCATGGAGCGACAGCGAAGACGAGCTGAGGGGAAGCACCGACCCGAAGACTATGTTCTTTTAAAACTATGTTAAAGGTTGTTGACAGAACATTTGTGGTTTAGGCTGACGTATGCTGTATTAAATCTGCCTAGCAACAGAAGAGGGGGCGGTACAATTCTCACCTCTATAAAGTCTTTGTTTTGACTTTTGGTAAGACAGTTCAACACTGATTGGGTTGTTGAACTCACACATGTGTTCATTAAAATGCCGTCTAAATTGCACACGCCTGGATCTGTGGTTATTTTTGGATTCCTCTCTCAACATTGAACCCTAACAATATCAGTCTGGTTTCAGAGCCTTCCACAGCACAGCGTCTCTACTGAAGGTGTTCAATGATTTACTTTTAGCTGCTGACTCTGGTAAAAGTACAGTTTGAATTCTTCTAGACCTGAGTCCAGCATTTGGTACTGTTAACCACACAATCCTATTAAACCGTCTAAAGATGTGTCAGCATAGAAGGAAGTTATAATTTAAGGGATTTTGAAAAAGCCTTTTTATTTCTGTGAGTGGAGCAAAGCTGTGGAACAGTTTGAGTTTGGAGAAATTGATGAAATTCAGTGAATATCTCTGTTTAGGAAGTTTTATAGTGTGCTGTATATATTATATCAGAAATATGTTTGTTATTATTACTGCAGATTATATCAGTAAGGAAGCTGATGAAATATTGACTGATAACTTATGGTGAAGGGGTGGGATTAAATATGCGTGTCCTTCAAACTCTTTTTCGATATGTAACTGAATCAGAACAGGTGAAGCAATGTTGATATGTATTGGGGTTTTTTGTATACTATTTTTTCTCTTCTTTTCTTTGCTAAATGAACTTTGTATATTGTTTACATAATCAAAATAAATTAACAAACAAACAATCTTTTGAAACCGATACTCTATGCAGATGACTGAAAACAAGACCTGCGTGTCAGTGTCTTCATTCATTTCCCTGGTTTTAGGGCACAACACATGAACTAGTTTTTCAGCATCACTCTGGGACAGGATATTTCTAATTTTGGAGATGTTGCACAAATGGAAGAAAGCAGTCCTACATATTTGTTTAATATGCACATTGATGGACATATCCTACTCAAGAACAACTCCAAGATTCCTCAGTGTTACTGGAGGCCAAGGTAATGCCTCCAGAGTAATAATCTGGCTAGACAACATCTTTCCAAGAATTTCAGGGCCGAGTACAATAACCTCCATTGTTAATTAATATAAAATCTGTAAAAATAAATTCACATCAAATGACACACATCAAAGATTCTTCCAAGCCAAAAAATGTGTGAAAACTGGTGATTTTATCATATGATTACTCATATGGATGAACAACTAAGAAACCGTACCCCTGGAAAGATCTCAGAGAAAATCTGTAAAATTAAACTCCATACCACACCAGTGACAAGAAATGTAAATGTATCAAAGCATCAAAACATCAGATCTCAACGATTTAAGACATAAAACACTGATATCCCATTAGTGTGAAGCAGCATTCTTGCGAAAAATGTTTCATTGATTGGTGATTTGATTGTCCATTTTAACACTCACATGTGTGAAACTTTACTCTGGGAACACCTGTGAAAAAAGTTTAAATGCATAAAAACAGTAAAGAATTTGCATCAGATATCAAAGACACATTATTGCCAAAGCAATGCGTTAAACACCTACATGACACACAGGGAGAGAGAAACCCTACCCCTGCAACACTGGTCAGAAAAGATTTAATGACATGAGAACCCTCCACATTGCTTATAATTTCTCTAGTAAAGAGTCCTAAACACATGAATCATAAGCAATTTTAAAGATTCAGAGATATATTTGTGTGTACCAAATATAGTTTGACCATCACATTATTGCACACATCACATTATTTCAATGATTTAAAGCCAAAGTCCTACCAAAATGTGAGGACTCATGCAAATGGGAAACCTTACCTCTGCAACACTAGCGAGCAATGTTTTACACAGGTGGTGGAAATTATCCATTCATCCATCCATTCGCTTCCGCTTCTCCTTTTCAGGGTCGCAGGGGGCGCTGGAGCCTATCCCAGTTGTCATAGGGCGAGAGGCAGGGTCCACCCTGGACAGGTCGCCAGTCTGTCGCAGGGCTAACACACAGAGACAGACAACCATTCACACTCACATTCACTCCTGCATTCACACCTATGGGCAATTTGGATTAATCAATTAACCTATTTTCACAAACTGCATGTCTTTGGATGGTGGGAGGAAGCCGGAGTACCCGGAGGGAACCCACGCGAACACGGGGAGAACATGCAAACTCCACACAGAAAGACCCCGGCCTGAGGGTGGAATTGAACTCAGGACCTTCTGTGCGGCAACAGTGCTAACCACCGTGCCACCGTGTTGCGGTGGACATTATTTCAGAAGTAAACATATAAGCAATAAATAATCATTATTTATTTCTTATATGTTTATACAAGCTTCAACTTCATCAAAGTCACAGATACGTTTAATAGGTATCCTTGGTGTTAGTGACTTAGTTAAGAAAAATCAAAGTCATCGACCGAGTGAATATTTTATTTTCCTTAGAGCTAAGCAGTGCCCAAAGCAGTGAACAAAGGCTTCTAATCAACCCTTATGTCCCATGACAAAAAAACAAAACAAGGAGGACGTCTGAAGGGCGATGGTTCTCAGGTGGAAAAGGATGGCGTGCCCACTCTAGGTCAGCGAAGAGTTGCTGCCAAGAGTGCAGAAGTTTAAGTATCCCCAGGTCTTGCTCATGAGTAAGGGGAGTGGCAGAAATGAGCTTACTTAACTTAGACATCAGGCGAGTGACCTCCTGTGATTAATTTATGTTATGTTTTATGTCCCACAAATTTCTTTTGAATTTATTTTAACGACAGACTTTGTGTGAAAGTAAACTGTTCTTCAGTTTCAGTCGTTTTTTTTTCACAGCTCTGAACAGTGGAGCTGAAAGTTGTAATTTTTCAAGTGCGCTTGATCTTTTCAAGTTTCCCCTGGACACTGGCAGCTTTTTCAGTTGTTTTCGGTCTTGTCCTCGTGCCTGACCATTTTCAGAGAATTGCTCTTTGTTTGTTAAACCTCTTAAAGATGGCACATGACTCAGTGAAACACTAGAAAGGTTCTTAATTCAAGGGATGAACTCAAGATTTGTGTTTGCACATAACAGACAACAAGAATTGCTTTTAAATTGTATCTTTACCCACTTTGTTACAAGCAAAAACACATAATTACTTCATATGTACTACACTACCATGTACTTTATTTTGATTTATGTTTGTAAATTTTAATACTTTGCAATACATTACAATTCCTGGCAAAGTATAAAAAAGAGGCTCAAGACTTTTGCACAATACTGTATACTAGCTGTGGAAGAAGGAACAGAAAGTGAACAACATCCTGTGCTGCTCTGGTCCGTTTGGCAAAGCTTTGGTGACCTCTGGTGGTCAAACAGGTGAGGTGAGGAACCAAAGCTGCTGTGTGTGTGTGTGTGTGTGTGTGTGTGTGTGTGTGTGTGTGTGTGTGTGTGTTGTGTGTTTTATAGATCAAAGAAAATGTAATGGATATACACTTACATAGAAATTTATTGTTCTGCTTATTAGTTCAAACCTCTCACTAATAACTATTAGTAGAGTGACACCTGCTGGGATTAACTGGATATGACAACTAATTGCTGATGAGTCTCTTACTACTTATAAGAATTCTCCAAATAAGACCATAAATCATTACATAATCTTTGCACCTTGAGTCTAAAATGAACCAGAACAAAAACACAAGGAAACGTGTTTGTTGCTCGTTATTGTTTCTTTACCCTAAATATGGTCGGACTCGAATAATGTTCATAATTTATGCACGAGTCAGGCACCACAGTGACTCTCCCTGAGTATGAAAACTGTGATGATTGTAGTTTTTCTTTCTCATTGTTTCTCTTATCTACATTCTTTAATTGTGAAGATGAGTTTTTGTGAAGAGTTTAAATATGTGTATCACACGGCTCCTTATTCTGGTGATTTTGCTGAACCTCAGTGGTTATTACACATGAATATCTGGTCCTAAAACAGTCATAGTCAGTCATATTTTAACTTCCCTCACAGAAAGTGTTTATACTGAATTATAAACTGCAGATCTCCTTATAAATAGAATGTTTCATTGATAAATAGATGATTAATCCTTAATTCATCTTTCAGAGAGCAGGGAGATTTTTTTTATTAGATTTTTTAAAAAATGTGTCTTGGAGAAAAACATCTACTTTGACAAAATATTATGTCCTGTTTTACCTGAAACATGAAAACATAGGAGGCATAATGATTTGCATATAGTTTACTGAAAGTAAAACTATATGTTCATGTATAAAAGTGTCCCTTATACTGTCCTCACTGCTATATTGTGAATAAAACATACTTGTGTACTTAATAATTAGATCTATAATAATCAATGATAATCTAACATTAGGTTAACACACTTGGTTGGAAATCACTCTCCACACCGTTAACTAAACCTGTGATCTCACACAAAAAGGCTGAAAGTGTTCAAACATTAGGAACAAGCAGAGACGTCTGCTTTCAAATGCAAACTTGCATCAGTTCAGATCGTTTCTCCTGGAGTTCAGTACCAAACTGTCCCTGTTGGATCTCCTCCCTCTGGAAGCTCCTCACTCCTCTTGAACAAAGATGGATGAAAATGTGACCTCTGACCTCAGTTAAGCCTCTGGGAGCAAGTTAAAGTCAAACCTCAGATACACAGTGACCTCTAGTGGCAGTTGAGTGAAGACACAGCAGCTGCGGTTTCTGAAAGCAGGTTTAACAGGTTTGGACTCACTTTAGATGAAACAAACAGTTCAGACGTGCAGGAAAGCTTTTCTCCAAGGTCTCTGCAACAGTTTTAAGAACAATAACTTCCACTGTCATAGCAAAGATCAAATGATATCAAAATATATAATGACAAAATGACATAGCTCTGAACAAGCTGCATGTCACACTCAGCAGGGCTTGTGTTAGCTCAACTTTTGGTAGGTCTCTGGATGTCAGGTGCAGGAGATGAAAGTGAACTTTAGTGTGTTACACATTACCTAACAAGCAAAAGGTCCACAGTCTGAGGAAAGGCATGAAACCTCAGACATGTGGAACGACTCGCTGTGGGATCACTTCTCAATCAGGGAGCAGGTGAGAGCAGCTTCGCTGCAGCCACACCAACTCATAAAACACACCATAAAGTACCACAATGTGTGCTGACGCAAGAAATGATTATTACTGAAAATGATCTTTAAATTCAATTCAATTCAATTCAATTTTATTTATATAGCGCCAAATCACAACAAAAGTCGCCTCAAGGTGCTTTATATTGTACAGTAGATCGCACAATAATAAATACAGAGAAAAACCCAACAATCATATGACCCCCTTTGAGCATATGATTGTTGGGTTTTAAAGTCATCCATCATTTACAGCTGGAATGTAAAGTTGCATTTCGGAGAGGAATTGTATTTTATTGGAGGCTCTTTCCTCCTCTGCTGGAACTTAAACACAGATCAAGCAGCAACACATTAAACTGATGGTTTGTGATGGGAGCAGCTGAACATTTGTTTCCAAGATAAAACTGTTTTCATTTTGAGACTGAAATCAAACCCACAGAGGTGGATGTTCCACACATGGCTGCATTTATCAGTGGGCAGGTGTAAACCTTGTGTTCTTTAACACAGCCATATCTTGTGATGAAAATGGATCTACACTGTCTCCTAACAAACTGCAGAGGTTTAACAGTGTGTGGCTCCCTCTAGTGGATGTTGTGGAGTATTCTGTTGTCTTTGCTCCAAAGGTTTTTGTACAGAGTTTTGGTGTTTCCTGTCACTGTGGGCTGCAGAGCACAGTAGTACACAGCAGAGTCAGACAGATGAAGCTTCTGGATCTTCAGAGGAACTGATTGTTGTATTTTGTTGATTTTAGCATCAAATCTGTCTTTTGGAAACTCCTGATCATTATCTTCTGTTCCTGTAGTGTCACGTCTTAAAACATACTTTGGAAATTCATTTATTTCTTGTTTGTACCAGAACAAATATGGATATGCATCAGTTGTTTCATATCTACAGTCAAGTGTAACTGTGACTCCTTCAGCAGCAATGACATCTCCTTGTTCCTGGATCACTTTGTCTTCTCCTTTACACTCTGAGGAAGAACAGAACATGCAGAGGAAGAGATGGATCAATAAACATGATTGAAGTTATTGAAAAGTTCCACAGTGTAAATGATGAAATCCCCTCTTTCTGTCCTTGTTGTGAATCGTGTGCAGAGGAAACATGTTGATGTTTGTATCTTACCAAAGAAAAGAGCAGCAAGAATAATCCACAGCCAATGTTCCATCTGTACAACAAGGTTTCAATCAACAGGAGAAACTAGCTGATGTTCAACATTCAGTCTGAGAATTGTTCTCTTCACAGCAGCACTTATTATTGACACAATGGTTGAACACAGTGCAGAAGGAGAGCACCGCCTACTGGATGATGTCGCCCTCTGTCTCCTCTTTGAGCTGGATGTTCACTTCTCTCACTTCCTCTTCCTCCTGGTTCACAGACTGTTAGCAGCATTTGAGTCACTGTGAGGAGGGAGGAGGGAGCACTTTGCACTGTGTGCAAGCACAACGAGCCAAATGTTCTCCATCACTGAGGTCATTAATGCTTCTCATGCTTAAAGTGAGACTTGAAAAGCTTTGATTATGGTTTAAATGATTTGGATTTATGAAGCTGTATTTTTCTTTAACATGAAGCATTACGTGTTTCACAGAGCACAGCAAAGAAAGAACAGAGGAGCTGCAGTGAAACAATAAGTGAGAAAAGAACAAAAGTAAACCATAAAAGTTAAAGCAGTCGTCTGTAGCAGCAGAACTCAGCGTTAATAAACCAGCTGCCACATGTGGCTGATTCTATACTGGGGATAAAGTGAGATTTGGCAGGTGGGTTAACCATCAAATATGGACAGATTCTTATATAGCGCTTTTCTACTGTCCTGGAGTACTCAAAGTGCTGTATACAACATGCCTCATTCACCCACTCATACAAGCACTTCTAAACTCAAGTGTAAACTAATAAACATTGACACTCCAATGAACGCAGCGGAGGGCAATTTGGGGTTAGTATCTTGACCAAGGATATTTGGCAGAGCCAGGAATCGAACTAGTAGCTGATCTGCTCTACCACATGAGCCACGGCCTCCCCTTATAAATAAGGGACACTCTGCCAGAAGCACAACACACAACCAGCTGAGCTTAGTGTAGGATCCACAATGCAGGTACTGGCTGGGGTACGAGTGAGTGTTTATTTGTAGTGAAGTAAAGTACAAAACAGGAAATAAGGAACGGGAGCAACTAAAGCCTAAACTGGGAAAACTAATAAACAAACCTGAAAACATGAGGCCGTGCAGGGAAAGGAGAGCAGAGAGACGCGAGGAATACCAAAACACACAGATGGAGCGACAACAAACAGAGGCAGACACACACTATAAATACACACGAGGTAATGAGGGAATGACACACAGGAGGGGAGCACAGCTGAACAAAGTAAAACAGGAAACTCACAGACTGTTTTACAAACATAATCTCAGAGACACGAACAGGACACCGGGAGAGGACACCGGGAGAGGACACAGGTCGGGACGACAGAAACACTAAAGACAAGACTCAAACCCTAAGAACTAATACGAAACAGAAGAAACTAGAAAATAATAACAATAAACTCAAAACACTGGGCCAGCAACCATGACAGTGTAAATATGCACTGTATGTGACGCTGCAGGTAACGGTCACTAAACGGGACATTTAAAGTGGAATAAAGGAAGAAAGAGTTTTGCTCATTATGGGACAGTTGGCAGCTCTACAGGTGGGGACCCACATCAGGTGAAGCAGTGCAGCACGGACAAAAGAAAATATGAAAGTAAATAGAATAACTGAGACTGTGAGCTTCAGCAGGTGGGTTTGCTTTGTGTACAGACTAAGATGAGCTGAGCTGCTGCTCTTTGTGCATTTACACAACTGACAGAAGACATAAGTTCGGGACACAGAAAGCTGCTGTAAAAAGTTGAATCTGACGAGTGAATCGAGTCAGATTAGTTATTCGTTCAGTTTAAACTGATGTCAGTGACCCTTCATGGAACCTGACCTCACCGACATCATTCAGGTTTTCTTTGTTAGTAAATAAAATTTACAGTGATGATAAATAATCAGAATGTTGAAGTGATTCTTTCTCAGCATGTCATTCAGATTTTCTTTGTTATTTATGGATTCATATCTCAGCTGATAAACTGTGACTCAGCAGCTTTTTCACTGTGGTCGATTCAGAGAAACATGAAATGCTGCTTTGACTACAAAATAAAGGAGCTCGTGATGAGAATACAGCTCACACTGCACCAGTCGCTGAGTGTAGAGTCAGATGGGCTTTGAAGCAGCCTGGTGTCATCTGCAGGGGTTTAATGGGGCGAACCACAGAGGAGTTCATGTGTCATGTCAGAGCGCTCTGTCCACACATTCATCAACATATGTGTCCTGCTGCCTTCAGGTGTCTGCAGGGCTTCAGTGTGACAGAAATGAGGTGCAAACTGAGTCACTGTCTGGGTATGTGTGGGTGTTACTGTGTGTTTGTAAGGACTCTGCTGCTTTGCTCCTTCAGGGCTCTGCTTTGCAGTGTCTGTGCTGCTGCTCCTGACTTTAAACCAGAGGCTGATGTTCATGGATTATAGGAGAGGACGAGGTAGCTGAGAACATTATGCAGAGGCCACAAGAACTGATTATCTTAAAGAATTACTGTTGTTTTATACTTCGAACATTTTTCAATTTCATTCAAACTACAAAGACTCTGTTTCCTCACAATCCAGAGCAGTTTAACAGTGTGTGGCTCCCTCTAGTGGATGTTTTGGAGTATTCTGTTGTCTTTGCTCCAAAGGTTTTTGTACAGAGTTTTGGTGTTTCCTGTCACTGTGGGCCTCACAGCACAGTAGTACACAGCAGAGTCTGTCACTGCAGCAGAGGAGATCTGAAGATCCAAACGCTTTTTTCCAGACAGTTTTGTGGAGAATCTTGCAGCTGATTTCAGAAACTCTGACAGTCTAGAAATATTCATCCCTGATATGTGGATCAGGAACTCTGGCGGTTTCCCTGGATATTGTCGATACCAGAAGAAATGATCATTGAGATCTGCATCTTGGGAATAAGTGTAGGACAGAGTGAGAGTGTTTCCTTCTAAAGTGGACTCTTCATCCTTGACTGCAGTGAGCTGATCACAGCTGACACCTAAAGGAAGAGATAAATGTTGTTAAAGACGATGTTAAACTGTGGCGCCTGTTCCAGTGATTTCTAGCAAACAGATCCTTTAAAGACATTTCTTCTTCCTGCTTTAACCGACCTGTTAGTGTGATCAGAAACAAAGGAAACATGAGCCAGTAATGCAGTGACAGCATCTTCCACACACTATCTGTTCTGTATGCTTCAGATATTGAATGTATCTGACAGTGGGAGTCCTTTTCTGCTCTGCTCTGTGACAGTGTTGCTCCTCCTTCAGCCTCTTCCTCCTCTCATATCTCTGCATGTTACAAACACCAAAACCAAACCTCAATACATGTTACAGCTTTCAGCACAAACTCAGAAACCTCCAGTGGATTTAATCTTTGTGTTTCATACTTTTGGATTTCATCTTGGACTTAGACAGTAAATGAAGACTGACTGGCACAGCTGGATTCATGCTTTAAATTATAAAAATATAAATGATTTGGGTACTTTTAGTTTCGGGCTGCTGTAGCGTGAACCTGCCACTGGGCGGTGCGCTATTGTCAAGCATTGAGTTTTTTCTGTGTTCTGGAGTTATTAAAATGAGTTTATGAGATTAAAATCATTGCAATTTGTTTTCACTTTAAAATATTGTGTGAAATTGTGTCTCACTCAGTGAAGTGAACATTGATGATTTATGATCATGTTTATGTTTCAGGAGTAAATATTCCGTCCGACCTGAAACTGTTTCCAGCGGTTGGAGTAACATGTCTGCTGTTCAGCGTCTCAGAGAGTTTATCACCGAGGAGGAGGAGGACATGTTGGAGTCTGAGGAAGACTCTGGTGATGAGGAGCCTCACAGAGCAGGTCTGAGCTTACAGCTTACACAGCTATGTGTAATATTTTAGTGTTTTACCGTTTTTAGGCTCACAGACTGAAGGTAAATTCACATAAATGTCTATAATAAGAGAAACGTCCCGCAGTGATCACACAGTTCATCGGTAAAGCTAACAGCGCGCATTTCTGTGGACGCTGCTGTAGAATCAGACTGAGCAGCTGCTCAATACACACACGTTTATTTAAAGGCACGGAGGGTGTGTGAGCCTCTGAAGGTTCCACGTGGTACTTATTTCAATAAAAATAATTACTTCTGTCAGCAGCCTGTCTGTGAGGAGGAGGAGGAGGTTCTCCCTGAGCAGCAGCTCTGGGACCAGGAGAGGAGCTCCAGTCTGGAGCAGGAGGAACCAGAACCTCCACAGATTAAAGAGGAACAGGAGGAACTGTGCAGCAGTCAGGAGGGAGAGCAGCTGGGACTGAAGGAGGAGACGGATACCTTTATGGAGTTTGAGTGCAGCGCCGGTATTGATGAACACACAGGTATCGTCCAGCATGCAGCAGCAGTGTGTGATTCTCTGCTGGTTTGAATGAACTCAGCTTTCAACTCAGTTTTCAAAAGACGGCCAATCACAGTGAAGTTGGATTAAAGGATAACGGAGCTAAAACATCATGTTTCAGGATGAGCTGAGGGGCTGCAGCGGCTCCAGTGTGACGGCCTCCTCGCTCACTGTGAAACATTCAGAATGCTGGACGAGCGCTTTTGCCAGTGTCATTAAAACAAAGCTCACTTTGTAACTATAAATATATATATTATTTATTAAAGTGTAGAATATAAATGTTTTACATACTCATGATTTTCTTTTATCGAGGTCAGTGCAGACCACACGGCCGTCATGTTGCCACCAACATCAGTGACTTTCATGTGATTTCATTGATTCTAAGGTGTTTGTAGCAGTGAAGTGTGTGTCAGTGTGAGCTGTACACACGAGTCAGTGATGTGGTTTCTCTGACTTCGTTCTGATGTTTGATGTGACTCAGCGTCTTCAGTTCACTCTGTTTGTAGCAGACTGACAGCAGGTCTCAGGTCTCCAGGCTGGTTTCCAGTTAAAGTTAACATTCGACTTCTGTAGTACAGCAACACAGCTGTGTCATGGACCCCTGAACTCACTGCACCACCCTCCTCTGCAGCCGCAGCCCACACCCAGTGTTACAGTGAGTTACACAGCTGATGGAGCTGGGCTGACAGCACCTGTCACCTCCATCATAAACAGTGGGGGCATTTGTTCTGGGGAGCAAAGACAGAGTTCAGACTCAGCACAGCCCGTCAGTTTTTAATTTGCTTCATAACAAGCAAAAATGATGTTTGAACTAAACGCTGTGTCGTCTGTCAGAGCTCCACTTCAGTCATGTGTTACATTTGCTGCATGGAGAATCTCTGTCTTACACTGTGACAGTTCCATCTGAGGCATGAAGCACAGACGTGTAGCCCACATTAGCACCGTGAACTGTGACGACACAAAGACGGAGCACCGACTGACTGACTGTCGTTTCAGTGTTATGCTGATGAATCTCAAATCTACTTTCCTTTTAAAAAAATCTACAGACTCTTTAAAGTTTTGCTGGACTGCCTTGATGACATGAAATCATAGTTGGCATTACATATTTTGAATGTAAATGATCAAAAAACTGAGATCGTACTATTTGGACCTTCTGACCCTCGTTCTTCTCTTGAGGTTGACCTTGGCGCTCTGGAAAACTCCAGAACTCTCTTTGATGGCAGTTTTTCATTTGACAAACAAATAACTTCTGTTGTAAGAGCCTGATCCTTCCAGCTCAGGGCCTTTGGAAAAATTATGAACATTTTGTCATCTGCTGACTTTGAGAAAGTGATCCATGCATGTATTTCATCCAGGCTTGACGACTGTAACAGTCTTTATTCTGGTATCAGCGCTGCTGTCTCATCTGCAGCTAGTTCAGGATGCTGCAGCCCGACTCCTCACAGGCACTCGTAAACACCACCATATTTCCCAGTCTTGGCTCGTTTACACTGCCTTCCAGTACATGTAGAATTGATTTTAAGATTTTAAATGGATTGGCCTCCTCGTCCCTCTCTGATCTTCTAACTGAAAATACTCCAAACAGAACTCTCAGGTCAGCTGATGAGTTGCTTCTGATTGTTCCTAGCAGCAGCCTAAACCACGGACGAGACGGAGACTTTATGATGCTGTGCCTAAACTTTGGAGCAGTCTGCCTCTTCAGTTAGCGTCTCTCCAACACTCCACATTTTTAAATCCCGTCTGAAACACATCTTTACTCAGCAGCTTTTAACTGTGACTCCGTTTTGTTCTCTTTGTGTTTGTTTTACTTTGTGCAGCACTTTGTTCAGTCTGTGTTGTTATTAAATGTGCTTATAAACTCATAATGCTGATAACTGTAAATATATAAGAGTGACCCTTTAACCCAACACTGAGAGCTGAGTCACACACACTGGCTGAGTGTCAGAACTCAGTCTCACTCTGGTGCTGGACTCTGACTCTGCTCTGAGTTTTTGCATCTGTTATTTTGCTCAGGTACTTTTTTTGTCCTTACATAAGTGACCTTTGTCTCCTCTCTCTTTGTTCCTCCAGACGTCCCACAGCAGCGTGTCTGTGAGGAGGAGGAAGTCCTCACTGACCAGGAGAGGAGCTCCAGTGTGGAGCAGGAGGAACCAGAACCTCCACAGATTAAAGAGGAACAGGAGGAACTGTGCAGCAGTCAGGAGGGAGAGCAGCTGGGACTGAAGGAGGAGACTGATACCTTTATGGTGACTACTGCTGAGGAAGGAGAGCACAGTGAACCAGGAGGAGACGGGGAGCAGCTCCTCTGTCACAGATCTGCTGTAGCTGAGAGTCAGCATCTGGAAGGAGGCAGGAGTGCAGACTCAGGACGTCTGAAATTAGGAACAGAAGTGACAGCAGGAGGTTCCCCTACATCAGAGAGTCGGTGTAACTCTGACATGGGTAAAAAGCCTGTAAACTGTGATAGTTGTGGGAAGGACAGAATCCACACAGGTGAAGAGTGTGGGAAAAACTTCAGTTCTCGCTCTAACCTGAGCGTCCATGTTACAGCCCACACAGGCGAGAAGCCGGATTCATGTGAAACACGGAAAAAGGAGAAATCCATGTGAAAGGTGGACTGTTTCCATGGCAACTTTCTGTCTGTCCTAGCCAAAGATGCTCGTACAACCGAAACTCTCAAACTCAAGAACAGTTAAGAGATGGGAGCGGTATTCTGTGAAACAGAGTAAAGGTTTCATTTAAAGCAGTGAAACAGGAAAAGCTGCCTGAGGTTTAAGTGAAGCTGCGCTTTCAGCAGTCACGTCTCTGTGCAGATTATTCATAAACACAGTCTGATTTTATCTGTCTTTGCATCCTTTTTTATTTATTTTATGCTTCAAATTGTGTAATAAACAAAATCTGATGATATTTGTCTTTGAATGTGACTAAACCTAAAACTACAGCTGCCTTCTAACTGTGCTGTTTCCACATCAGGACAGAATTAATAACACTCAATGTCCCAGGTGCTGTTAAACAGAGCAGAGAGCTTTAACAAACATCCTGCTTTTATTTTGGATGCTTGTAATTTGATGGATGGAAGGTGGGGGGGAGGTCCTTATCTACACAGTGATGGTAACTGTTCTGACCATTAGAGAAATCATCATGTAAATGAAACTCTGTAAAGCACCGGTAAAAATGAATAAATAAAAGTATGCTGATATTGGAACAGTCAGCTCGTAGCTCTCACAAAGAGTAGATCACTCCTGCCTGAGTGCTGATGCAGCAGAGGGGAAGCAGGTCACCCCTCCCTCCCTCACCTCCAGCTGTTTTCCTCCCAGACTGAAAGAAACCAGTTCAGCAGCTGTCTGCAGCCCAGATGTTTCCTCTGTAGTGTATGTGTATATTAAACTGTTTCCTGCGTGGGTCTAGTGTCACTGCTTTGTTCATAATGGCCTCTCTTAGTGAACATGAACGTGGATGTTTTATATTCTCTGTACAGCTTCACTAAGGTCCTGAATATTTAAACCTTTATTTTGAAAAGAAATACTTTTTTTTATATATTTATTTTTTACTTTATTTGAAATTATAATTTGAACAGTCAGTCATTCCAGTTCAGTTTGTACAGTAGACATACAGGGCAAATAAAAGTAACAATATACAGTACAATGAAATAAGAGGGATAAATAAATAAAGGATAAAAAAAAGAGAGGGATGTGACAGACGTCATAACAACTTTGTACTTGAAAGTTGTATCTGTGACAGCTTATTCGTTAAACATTTCTGAATGAATTTCAATCAATGATAAACCTTTTTTATTGGAAGTTAATTTAAGAGAGTTTAAGTAATATTCAATTTCAATCAAAAACAAATTAAATGATGGGGTTGAGTTTTGAAATTTACATTTATGTATATGGAATTTCCCTAATAAGACATAAAGATTGACAATGGCACATATTTTTTTTCTTTAGTTTCAAAATAAGTGATAATGTTCTTCCCTTCAATTTTGATTTCGTATTTTGAAAAGAAATAACAAACCTGACGTCATCATTCTTTCTTACTGCTCTGTTCTTTGTTTTTATCTCATCTTTTATTTTCTGCTCAGAGCTCGAAGCAGTTAACGGTCTCCGGAGGGCAGCGCCGCGTCATATCCGGTAGAAGCACCGGCGAAATGCTTGGCCTGAACCGGAAGTGTGTTGTGTTGTTGTGTGTGAGCTGAGTGTGTGAGCCGAGTGTGTGAGCTAGTGATGGGTAGATGAGGCCTCGTGAAGCGTTTCAGCACATTCCCCAAACTGTGTCGACACAATGTTGCTGTTTTGCTCCATACTGACACCTGCTGGACCTTAAATATCATTGCAGGCAACTTACTTGAGACTCGCAACAGACACTGATTCAATGACCTAGTCATACGTGTATACACTGTAAGGTATTGTACTTTCCATGGAATCATTTTATATCTTTTATATTACAAATATTGTAGACATCTTTAAAATATATTGTGAATGACATTAAGTGAAAATTAAAATTAAAGTATTGTGAATGTAATATTACCCATTTGACTCAGAGTTTATTATAAATTTCTATTCAGAAAAATAAGTTTATCCAATGTTTTTGCATTCAGTCTATTGCGGGGGGTTTTTTGACACCATTTCCCCAGCTTTGGAAAACATACAGGCACAGATGAAGCTGGGGTACACAAACTGTAAAGCCAGGTGGAAAAGGTTCAGATAAGATGTCTTCCTTTCCCCCAGTACGTTAAAGGATCCTCTGATCTTGGAATGTTTCTCTCCGACACTCTCCACAATACTAAGGGGTTGGCAGTCCTTTATAATAAAATTCAGGACTGCCTGGTCCAGAACAGTCTTGCTTGATTTGAAAATAATAAAACACACATTAATAAAAAAAAAAAATGATGATAAAGCTGTTCAGTGTCTATATAGGCCTACCAGTGTTCATTCTCGGTGTGTTTGTCTCCTCATTTTCATGTTTGGCTCTGTAATGCCTAAACACGGAGGAGGTGCTTTTGTTTGTGTAAGAAACGCAGACCAGATGCGACATTTAACCTGCATAAAATGAAATAAATAATTTACACTTCAAGTCACATTGCTGTTTTTCCTATTCTGATAGATTACACTGAAACAAAGACAGACAAACAGTTACCTTATTTGCAGTGAAAAGATCAAAATGATCCCGCACAGCAGAAACATTTCTTTTTCTTTCAGGCTCCATTTTGTTTTTGGAGAGATGTGTATTTTTTTTTTTTTTTTAATCTTTGCGAGAGTAATTTTGTGTGTTTTTTGGTGGCGACTCATTCCGTTGGCAGATGCGGATGCGGTACCTTTTAAACACAGTTTGGAGCGTTGGCAATGAGCGATACAGCAGCTGTATCGATCACGTGACTTTTTCTTAAAGCGACGCACGCACCGATACAGGCATCGCTAGGTGAGCTTGATACAAGCGTCGGTGCGTCAGTGTTGCAGGACCCATCACTAGTGTGAGCTGTGGCAGTAACAATGGCTTCAGTTCAGTATCTGAGAGAGTTTATCAACGAGCGACTAACTGCTGCTGCTGAACAAATATTCTTGGAGTTTGAAAAAACGATCGTCCAGTACGAGGAAGAGATCGACCGTCAGCGCAGACTGCTGGATATCACCTGGAAACCCCAAATCAAGCTGCACAGGACAGGTGAGTGTCCCTCTGAGGGAGGATCCTAATCACAGCTCTGCGGGACATTTATGATTGTGAGGACTTTTTGGAGATGTGAGCTAACAAAGAGCAAACAGAGGACAGGACTGCACTGTGCTCCATTCAAACAGCAGGCGGTGGATTTGAGGCTTTTCTCTGACCTGGATCACTCAATCAGTTTCTTTATGTTTGCTGTCAAAGTTGGAAAACATCGAAAATCGATGTTCAGAGTAGATTATTTATTCCAGATGGATTTTATACATATAAATATAACGTTTATATAAATGTATGTTTCCTGTTGCACTTGTGAAAGTTACAAACAAATGTTTGTGCAATAATAAAATATCTAATGTGACTGATCTACAGGCTGTTGCTCGTCCTCAGCGCTGTGATCTGCTGCTGTGCTGAGGACTGTTTGAAACCAGTTCCACTTTATCTTAATGTAAACACACCTGTTCTGTCTGTGTGTGAATCAGCAGCTTTTTGTGGTGCTGCAGGGGTTTGTGTACCTGTACCAGGCCCTATCCTGGAGCCGGGCCTGGAGTGAGTGTCTGGGGGGCCACAGCCCATAAAAAGCTGCATGAGGGGCTTTAGGGGTTCTGTTCTTTGAGCCTCGAGCAGTTTAATCTCTGACCAGTCTGACCACATAGGTGAGGAAAGTCACTTCTCTGGTGGACGAGCGATACCAGCATGATGTAGTCGGGTTTGCCAAAACACACAGCTCGTGTTATAAAACGAGTCAGCTGGAGACGGGCTGCACTCTGGCCTGGATTTGCCTTCTGTGAGCCGGGCACTCGTATCCCCTCTGTGGGTGTTTCCACAGGAAAAAGTGAGGATTCAGAGGTGCTCCTGCAGGAGGACGGGGTGGACCCACCCTGGCCGTTTCCTGTCTGGGGGTGCTCCCGCTCCCTCCCCCTTTCCTGTCTGCTCTGCTGCCCTAATCTTTAAAGTGAATCCAGGCCTCGTACTGCTGTAACGTTTCATCCTGCAGAACAGTTTAACGTCTCATTCAGCTTCCACAGCTTCAGATGAATTTTCACTCATATTTACTTTTTGTGAATTCATCATTTTCTGCAGGGCGTCAGACACTCAGAGCAAAACATCGATTCATCATTTCTGCACAGATCACTGACCTCTGTTTCCATATTGAACCCAGAATCATTCAGGCTCCGTGATTAGAGGTTTGGAGTATGACAGTTGCATGTAGTGTAGCATCTTCTTCTCATACAGCAGTGACCTGTGTGTGATGCATGGAGGGTGTGGGAGCTTGCACAAGTGATGCAGGTTATCTGACCTCTTGTCGTGGAATTTTCTGTTAATAAAATCTGCAACACCGTCAGCTGTGGTCAAGCTATTTTACTTACTGCATGCAGGAGAGCCAACACACATCAAATATCAAAGTTCACAGTCATGGGATCTCTAACCCTTTTATACCCTCACACACAACTCTCTGTATCTTTCAGTTACAACAGGTTTTTGTCCCACAGCCTGTTGCTGGGCAGAGAGCAACTCCCACTATCTTTTCCCAGGAAGCTCCTGGCACTGGTCTTCTTGGGGGGTTTGTCCTTGTACACCCTAACAGTTAGCAGATAACTTAGTGAAACATCGTTAAGCAAAACTAAACAGTTTTCACCAGGTCATACTGACACATACATACAATTCATCTAAGCACCTCAATCTAAATGTGGAAATGTGAAAACTAGAATTTTCCCATTACACTCTGTAACAGAAAAGTACTTCATTTTATTCTAGTTTTTGCTCTTATACATACTTATGGTTGCAGTGAATATTTACTCAGTTTTCTCTTTTTCATCACATCAATTTTAATTTTCTGTCCTCCAGACGTCCCACAGCAGCCTGTCTGTGAGGAGGAGGTTCCCCCTGAGCAGCAGCTCTGGAACCAGGAGAGGAGCTCCAGTGTGGAGCAGGAGGAACCAGAACCTCCACAGATTAAAGAGGAACAGGAGGAACTGTGCAGCAGTCAGGAGGGAGAGCAGCTGGGACTGAAGGAGGAGATTTATAGCTTTATGGTGCCTTGTATGTATGAGGAAAGTGACGACAGTGAATCAGAACTCCTCGGGGAGCAGCTCCTCTCTCCCAGCTTTCCTGTGGCTGAGTCTGAGGATCATGAAGGAAGCAAATATAGAGATTTAGGAGTAACTGAGAATGCAGAGGTGAAGCCAAAGAAGAGAAATCACAGTGAAAATGCAGAGGACCCTACTATGCCAGCAAGTCAGTGTAACACTGGCACAGGTAACAAGTCTGTATCGTGTGATGTTTGTGGAAAAGCCTTTAAGAAAAGGTACCAAATGAGGATTCATCAGAGAATCCACACAGGTGAGAAGCCGTACCTTTGTAAAACCTGTGGGAAGGGATTTAGTGACCCGTCATCGGTTAAAAAGCATAAGGCGGTCCACACAGGGGAGAAGCCATATTCTTGCACCACGTGTGGGAAAGGTTTTACTCAGAGTGGTAGTTTGTTGAGCCACATGAGAACCCACACGGGGGAGAAGCCGTATCTGTGTAACACGTGTGGGAAACGTTTCAGTCAGAATAGCGGTTTGTGGGTCCACATGAGAAGTCACACAGGGGAGAAACCATATTCCTGCAAAACGTGTGGGAAGAGTTTTAGTCAGAGCAGCAGGCTGTCCATCCACACCAGGATCCACACTGGTGAGAAGCCGTATCCCTGCAAAATGTGTGGGAAAGATTTTCGCTCTCAGTATCATCTGACTGTACACATGAGAAACCACTCGGATAAGAAGCCTTACCCTTGTAACACGTGATGTTTCCAGTGTCCACAGGAGAGTCTGCGTCTTTGTAGCGTAACTTCACAGGATGAGTTGGCTGCTTCCAGCTGCTGCTCATGTTTGCCCTTCCTGGGTTTATGTCTCCAGCTGAATTGAACCAGCAACCTCTCACTTGGCAAGCAGCTGTGTTACCCATCACACTATGAATCCTCTTATTTCACCGATTAACAATTTGTGTATAAAAAGTGTTTGAATCTGGGAAAAAGTCAGTTTCTGAACTGCAGGCTGAACCGATGCTTGGCTCATAAAGTCAGTTGGGTCTGGTTCTCTGTCTACCAGCAACTAGATGGATCACTGGCAGAAGCACAGGAACTAAACAGGACTGCAGCCATAGATCACGTGTTTTAATGGGTATCAATCTGGCAGTGATATAAAAAGTCTGATCAGTAGAAATCAGTTCCTGGGTTCTGTTTTCTATAAAAGCTGTTTTGGAGGATTTCTTTGAGACTCTGGAAGAAAACATGTTTGATGACGTCTCTGCTTCAGTAGAATCAGCAGCAACAGTGTAAAAATGACAAAGATGCAGCTCTGAACTTCCGCCTGCATCACACTCGAGGTTTTCTTCTTTACCTCCATCACTCTGTTTGCACCTGAACGTTTAATGGAAGATGTTTGACTGTCTGGACCACCTCAGTGATTTTTGGATTGAACTCAGATGTTGAAGTTTGTGTTTCAAGCATGCTCTGTTTTGTGTTCTCATCTTTTTAAACATTAAAGTCGTTAGAGCTGACACTAACAAACTGTATGAGCTGTTTGACCTGTCGATGTGAAAGGATCTTTATAAATAAAGTTTCCTTTGTGCTTCCACAGCAGCTCTGTCTCTGTCTCTGATCTTTACTGCTTCATTTCTCTGTTGTCTTTGTCATCAGTCCAATGACACAAGAATCAGAGGTTTAACAGTGTGTGGCTCCCTCTAGTGGATGTTGTGGAGTATTCTGTTGTCTTTGCTCCAAAGGTTTTTGTACAGAGTTTTGCTGTTTCCTGTCACTGTGGGCCTCACAGCACAGTAGTACACAGCAGAGTCAGACAGCTGAAGCTTCTGGATCTTCAGAGAAACTGATGTCTTGTTCAGTTCAGCGTCAAATCTGTTTTTTGGGAACTCTTGAGCATTTTCTGTTCCAGAAGCATCTCGCCGTAAAACATATTTCGGATAGTCATTCACGTCCTGTTTGTACCAGAACAAATATGGAAATGCAGAAGTTGTTTCATATTTGCAGTAAAGTGTAACTGTGTCTCCTTCAGCAGCAATGACATCTCCTTGTTCCTGGATCACTTTGTCTTCTCCTTTACACTCTGAGGAAGAACAGAACATGCAGAGGAAGAGATGGATCAATAAACATGATTGAAGTTATTGAAAAGTTCCACAGTGTAAAATGATGAAATCTCCTCTTTCTGTCCTTGTTGTGAATCGTGTGCAGAGGAAACATGTTGATGTTTGTATCTTACCAAAGAAAAGAGCAGCAAGAATAATCCACAGCCAATGTTCCATCTGTACAACAAGGTTTCAATCAACAGGAGAAACTAGCTGATGTTCAACATTCAGTCTGAGAATTGTTCTCTTCACAGCAGCACTTATTATTGACACAATGGTTGAACACAGTGCAGAAGGAGAGCACCGCCTACTGGATGATGTCGCCCTCTGTCTCCTCTTTGAGCTGGATGTTCACTTCTCTCACTTCCTCTTCCTCCTGGTTCACAGACTGTTAGCAGCATTTGAGTCACTGTGAGGAGGGAGGATGGAGCACTTTTCACTGTGTGCAAGGACAACGAGCCAAATGTTCTCCATCACTGAGGTCATTAATGCTTCTCATGCTTAAAGTGAGACTCAGGGTCAGATATTTCTGCAGATTATTTGTGGTTTGTGTCTTACAATAAGAGGAGATTTAATAAGACATGATTACTCATGACTAACATGTTTTTGAGTATAACTAACTGAGGAACTATATTTAAGCAGGAGTTTTTCACTCATGGGAGGCACACAGCGATGTTAGCACGTAGCCATGCAATAAAGCAACACACACACACACATTAGCTACATGCTTTATGGCAGACCTTCCCAAAGTGTGGGGCCCGCCCCCTGGGGGGGCGCAGAGCCATTGCAGGGGGGGCGCGGTATGAAAAGGGGGGGGGGGACAAAACGCTTGGACACTGCTAGCACGGGGCGCCTACAGGAACGCAAAGCAGGAGATGAAGCATCGCTGAATATGTTTCCAAACCAACTTCATTCTAAGCCAAAGATTAGAAAATATGATGAAGCATATCTGCCCTTTGGTTTCACCTGCACAAGTGCTGAGGTAGGTCTCCCCTGCAGAATTGGTTTTCCCTGTGAGCATGGTTGGGCTGTTCAAATCAAGGACAAACAGGATCCCACATTCTTGATTTTTAGTTCACAAACACTTGTTGTAATGACTAACTACTCCTGACATTTTGGAGATGTTAGCTCTTTATGCAGTAAAGTTACAGCGGGATACAAATAACATCAGGCTGATCCTGCCACGATTTGTAGAGAGACCAGAGTCAGAGTGATTTGAAAAAGCAAATGAAACCCAAAATCTGATGGTGTATAATCATGCCCATAAGAGGGAAACAGGGCTGCAGGTCAGCATCTGGTGGCCAGGCCTGAATTCATGGGGCGTGTTCGTGTGTGTGGATCCTCAGCATTGCAGCATCACGTCACTGATGGGAAGCACTGCTATATTAGGCATGTGTTGGCTATAACAGATACCACGAGGTGGATCATAAGTGTACTTGGTAGTAGAGAATCTAAGGCCAGTGTTCACAAGGGTATTGGTGCCTGTCATGGCAGCAATCTAAAGACCCACTGGTGGTCATGGTAAGGACTGAAGGGGGGTTTTCTTAGGGATCTCCTGAAGTAGCAGGTGGGAACTGAAGGGCTGTGGCTTTGGCAGTTATAGAAGTCAAAAGCTGAGGTGTGAGAGGAGTTTGGAGAGACCTTTTGGTCTGTTTAAAGCAGTTCAGGAAAGCTGTCTGCATTCAGCCAGGAAGCTGATGTAGACTGGGGTGTGTCCGGTGGTGTAACGACTCTTTGAGAAACTCCTGAACAGAAATGTCTACTGTGAAGGCAACAAAGCACAAAAGAGTCCTGGAAATTATGAATTATTAAGGTGTGAATATAGATGTCCAGATGTGTGTCCCAATCATCATATTACTAAAAGGTCTCTAAAAATTGATATTTTTGGAAAAGCCTGTAAGAAAAAGTCTAGAATGAAGAAACATCACAGAGTCCACATGGGTGAGAAGCCTTATCAATGTAAAACATGTGAGAAGAGGTTCAAAGCTGTCATTTGACTCACCACGAGAGGGCACTCAGAGAATCCTTACCCCTGTACCACCTATGGGAAAGATTTATTTACCCCTCACATTTGAAAGGTCGCATGATGTGTCACACAGGCAAGAAGTTGTCTTCATGTGTTGTGTGGGTTAGGAAGTACATTGTAACCATGGATACAGCGACGTAGACTGTTTTAGCTTGAATTTACGTATGAAATGACGTAAAGACAAATCAATGGGAAGGAGTTCTGTCAAAGTCGCAGGAGAAAGAGGACCCAAAATGCGGAGCTCAGGTTAGCAGGGAGAACAGTGCGTTTATTTACAGTGTCCAAAAAAGGTGTCACAAACAGTTAAAGGTGCTATCCAAAAGGTGTTCCAGTTAAATCCCTAAGTGCTCCTTCGTCTGTGCAATCCCGTGTGTGAGTAGTGCTTCCTGATCCTCCTCTCCGAGCCAAACTCCTAGGTGAGGAGAAAGCAAACACTGAGTTAGCAGAGCTCTTAAACCGACTATCAACTTCCCTTAAGTAACGAATGCTACCGGCTTGGAATAATAATCCAACGTCGATGGTTGCCGCCCATCTTCCTTATATACCACAGCTCTAAGATGGAGGCAGATTAGGAGCAGCTGGCAGAGCGATCAAGTGCAGGTGAGGCCACAGCCGTGCGGAGGAGCTTCCACGCCCTCCCCGGAAGCGCGAACTTCCGTATCTGGAGTTAAGTGTGACGATGGCTCTGCCTGTGATTGGATGAGCCTTTACATCTTCCTAGAAGGTGAAGGTTCAAACAGGAGATGATCTGAGTTTGATGGTGGTTTCTAGTAGTTTTATTTTGATGTGTAGATATTTTTGAGGAGAGGAAGTGAGCAGCTCATGATACTTTGGGCTGTAGTGATGACCTCTGGAGTGCCAAACCAAAGAGAATCATGGGTTTGTAGTAGCTCAGAACACTCAGTGGAACAGAGGTCAGAAGGACAGCAACTGTTTCTCAAAAAGTTTGTGCCTTCTGAGAAGCTTCAAGACGTTAAGTTGGTACTGAGCATTGTTGATGAATGTTGGTGAGGGGAGGTTGTCTGCTTAGTGTACTCCAAGGACCCCGTGGACCCTTTCCACAGTCATTTATGTAGATGGATCTAGATCATCTGTATTCTTGCTATGATGAATTCTTTGGTGTTTAGAGTCCACTTACTGAAGGCCCTGTTTGTGGACTCAGTCTTTTTCATATTTTTCAAAAGCAGACATGCTGAAGATGAAAACACTGCTGCTTTGTGTTATATTGAAATCAGTCCATTAAACATCCACCAAACATTCTCAGACACAGCAGAGTTATGGATTTTTTTTTTTGAAAAACTTTATTGTCTGTTATGAAATCATCCAAAACCTTACCTACATACTTTGATCATTTCCAGGTTACAGACTCTCAGATTACTTAGCCGTCGGCCACGTTTCACTGTTTTGATTTGCTTTCGTGTTTTTTGTCTGAACGTTCCTACAGTTGGTTTGTGGTTGATGTGGATTTGCTGCTCATGTGAATCCTCCCACAGTGTTTCATTAGCAGCTGTAACCACAGTGACTCTGATAAAACAGGAATTAGCAGAATCCATCTGATATGAAGCTGTGCTTTGAATACCACTTCCCTCCTCTTTGAAGAGTAGTCAGATATCTGTGTTCAGGTTTTTGTACAGCCTCTTCTACACTTTGTATCACTGTGTTTCTAGAGCACAGTAGTAGAGAGCTGTGTCTGCCAGGGTTAGGGCTGTTATGGTCAGAGTAGTTGTTGTATCTGATGTTGTGGACTGATATCGATTATCAGGAATATATTCACCACTGCCTCCTTTTCCTTGTTTCAGGAGTATAAACTGAGGAGCCTGAAGGTCAGAATGATGTCTGTACCAGTGAAGCCAAGCATTACTATAACTTGTCTGATATTTACATGTGAGTGTGACAGATTCTCCTTCTGTTTCAGTGACTTTATCTCGTTGAGGAGTGATTGAGTCTCCAGCTGTTAGTCCTGGAAAAAGTAGAGAAAATGAAGCCATCAGACTAACAATGTTCATGATGCTGAGAGGAGAAGACAGTGGAAATGAGGAAAAGTAGGACAGAAGTGAAAATCTAAAATCCTCCAGACCAATCATTCATTTCTAGCATAGAGTTCAGAGCAGAGAAAGAAATGTTGCGTTCTGAGAAAAGAGACAAAAGTTCACCTATGAAGTGAGATGAAAACAAAAAGAGGTGCAGCAACATGTCTTTGGAGTTATTAAAGCCAGACAGACAGCACATGAACAATGTTCTTCCACTGCAGCAGATTCATCAGGTTGTGCTTTTATTTCCTCAAACCTTTTGCTCTGCAGACAGAAATCATCTCATTGGTTGAACTTGACCTTTGTGGGCAGAGCCCACAAAATAGTGAAGTCAGTGGAAGAGAAAAATATACAGTGCTGAAAAAGTAAAAAGTGGTTTAACAGTGTGTGGCTCCCTCTAGTGGATGTTGTGGAGTATTCTGTTGTCTTTGCTCCAAAGGTTTTTGCACAGAGTTTTGGTGTTTCCTGTCACTGTGGGCCTCACAGCACAGTAGTACACAGCAGAGTCTGTCACTGCAGCAGAGGAGATCTGAAGATCCAGACGGTTTTTTCCAGACAGTTTTGTGGAGAATCTTGCAGCTGATTTCAGAAACTCTGACTTTCTTGAAATATTCATGCCTGATATGTAGATGAGGAACTCTGGTGGTTTTCCTGGATATTGCTGATACCAAAAAAAGTCATTACCAGGAGAAATTTTGGGATAAATGTAGGACAGAGTGAGAGTGTTTCCTTCTAAAGTGGACTCTTCATCCTTGACTGCAGTGAGCTGATCACAGCTGACACCTAAAGGAAGAGATAAATGTTGTTAAAGACGATGTTAAACTGTGAGCGCCTGTTCCAGTGATTTCTAGCAAACAGATCCTTTAAAGACATTTCTTCTTCCTGCTTTAACCGACCTGTTAGTGTGATCAGAAACAAAGGAAACATGAGCCAGTAATGCAGTGACAGCATCTTCCACACACTATCTGTTCTGTATGCTTTAGATATTGAATGTATCTGACAGTGGGAGTCCTTTTCTGCTCTGCTCTGTGACAGTGTTGCTCCTCCTTCAGCCTCTTCCTCCTCTCATATCTCTGCATGTTACAAACACCAAAACCAAACCTCAATACATGTTACAGCTTTCAGCACAAACTCAGAAACCTCCAGTGGATTTAACCTTTGTGTTTCATACTTTTGGATTTCATCTTGGACTTAGACAGTAAATGAAGACTGACTGGCACAGCTGGATTCATGCTTTAAATTATAAAAATATAAATGATTTGGGTACTTTTAGTTCCGGGCTGCTGTGGCGTGAACCTGCCACTGGGCGGTGCTCTATTGTCAAGCATTGAGTTTTTTCTGTGTTCTGGAGTTATTAAAATGAGTTTATGAGATTAAAATCATTGCAATTTGTTTTCACTTTAAAATATTGTGTGAAATTGTGTCTCACTCAGTGAAGTGAACATTGATGATTTATGATCATGTTTATGTTTCAGGAGTAAATATTCCGTCCGACCTGAAACTGTTTCCAGCGGAACTTCATGTTAACGGTTCTACTTCGCCGGAACTTCACTGTGACACCAGGCGGAAGTAAACAAAGAAAAAGCGGGGCTCAGCCACTGCTCAACAGTGGACTTTTAATTTGTTTTGATATTTTTGACATTTTCTCTGCTCATTTGTGCCATGTTGGATCATAAATCTAAGAAGACTCGGTTTTCCATTGTTGTGCTGATGAGTTGCAGCCAAATAAGCTTATCAGGGATGGAGCACTAACTTTGGGAGATCAACAATCTGTCCGTCCTTAAACAGAAGGAATGCACTGATCAGCTCAGCAACATTAAAAAGACCCGAAAGACTAAAAAGACAACTAAAGTGGTTTTGATAAGAAAAATTCTTCAGTGACCAAAGTCAGTCAGCTGATCTCAAACCAGCAGAGCTGCTTTTCACTCATTAAATAGAAAACTGAGAAAGAGACCTGCAGCAGCTGCAACAAAGGGCTGCAGATTATGTTAAGGAGGAAACATGGTGTCCACGGGGGGTTTGGAGGAGGGTTCAGAGGAGGTTGGGGATTATTACCATCATGGCTCATTGCGGTCAGGATGAGAATGAACAGTCAGCAATCACTTGCAGGGTTTTTGTTTTTATTGAATAATGAACAAAGGAAAGACACACATGGACTGCTGTCTCTGAAAGGTAGTGATGGGTCCAGCAACACTGACGCACCGGCGCATGTATCCAGCTCACAGAGCGAAACCTGTATCGGTGCGTGTGTCGCTTTAAGAAAAAGTCACGTGATTGATACAGCTGCTGTATCGCTCACGGCCAACGCGCCAAACTGTGTTTAAAAGCATCCGCATCTGTCAACGGAATGAGTCACCACCAAAAAAACAAAATTACTCTCGCAAAGAAAAAAAAAATACATCTCTCCATAACAAAATGGAGCAAGAAATTTCTGTTTCTGCAGTGTGGGATCATTTTGATCTTTTAACTGCAAGTTTATCTTTGTCTCAGTGTGATCTATCAGAACAGGAAAAACAGCAATGTGACCTGCAGTGTAAAATATTTATTTCATTTTATGCAGGTTAAATGTAGCATCTGTTCTGCATTTCTTACACAAACAAAAGCACCTGCTCAGTGTTTAGGCATTACAGAGCCAAACATGAAAATGAGACAAACACACCGAGAATGAACACAGGTAGGCCTATATACACATTGAGCAGCTTTATCATCTTTTTTTTAATTAATGTGTTTTATTATTTTGAAATCAATCATCTAGGAAGTGTTATGATTTCAATGTTGTGTTTGCTTTATGAGTGACTCCTCCCACCAGAGGATGGCTGTGGGTTTCTTCCCTCTTCTCTCTTAGGAGGTGGACACCTGGGCGTGCCTGCTGAGTAGCTGGGTGGAGTCTCTGCCTATCCTCGGATTGGATAATTGGTCGATCACCTCCAGTATTTAGCCACCAGATGACAGCCACCTGGCCCCCTCTCTCCTAACCTCCACCGTCCAACCAAGAACCTGTGTGTTGATTCGTTGCAGTGTAGAGTTTCTTTGACAAAGTGATTAGCAAGTATAACCTCGTGTGTGTGTGTCTGGCATTGTTATGTCAATTTTGTAAATAGCTGTAAATAGATTTGTCAAGTAGCGATCGTACATTTTGTTCACCTTGTATATATCCTTCACTGCAGCAGCCTAGTAGGCGTGAGAAGCCATTTTTTCTTTTTTTTTAACCTGTCTCGTTTGGCTCTTTTGCCATCAGAATTATTGTCTAAAGGCGAAGAAAGATGCCCAACGGATTTACTTTACCAAATGGACCATCCCAGCCTTGCCGTAATGGTCTATTTGATTCACCTTTCATTGTTTATTTTATTTTCACTTGCTGAATACGGGACAGACTTGACTGGTGGAAAGAAAGAGGAGAAAGAAAGAGGGAAAGAAGAAAAAAAAAAAAAACCTGAGAAGAGGGACGGGGGGAAAGGGCAAAAAAACCCAAAAACCAGCAGAATAAGCAGACAAAAAATACATATCGATGACCTGGATCACCTGTTGAGAAAGAAAAAAGAAAGCAAGCAGAAGAAAGCGAGTAATAAACAACATCACAATGATATATGGGAATATGACAGTAAATACTAAATATTAAACATTATTGTGCAGCGCGTGAGATCGACAGCGCACAGTGTGCTTTGAGGTAGGAGCCAAAAAGGGTGTAGTTTGTGTGTGTGATCACCCGTGTGTACACCTGTGAGCATGAACGCGCTTGTTTTTAAAAGGTTCCTTCATGTAATGATCTGCTAGAGGATGTGGGGGGGCCACTGCCCCGTCCTCCAGGGCATGAAGCAGGTATGGAGGAGATCAAAACTCCAGACATCCAGAGACCCCCAGAACACAAGAGACCAAGGGAGACCAACAGAGGGGCAGCCGCGCCACTATCCCAGAAAGAGCTGAGGAGAGTCCCAGATGAGGGGTCACTCAGCAGCCGCGGAGCAGAAGCCAGGGGGGGTTGCAGTGACGTGCCCGTGAGCTCCGCCGGCAGCCAGCTGTGCCTGAGTGACCGAGCCCCGGGCCGAGAGGCCGAGGGCACCCCATCCCCGAAGTGGCCCGAGCGAGCCCCAGGCTCCATGCCCCGATAAGTAGCCGCCAAGGAGTGAGCCGGTGGGTACCCGGGCGCCCACCCCCGGACACAAAGTACCACCAACGCACCGATGTCTGAGGGCGTCTGCCACCGGCAGGGGAAGTGGTGGGGGGAGATAGGCCTCCAAACCTTGGAGGGCCTGAGATGTCCCCAGAGAGGTGGCGTCTGATACCCAACCTGACATATAGACACAGACATACAGGCACACACAGATACAAACATCTATTCCCACCCTCATGCTCCCATATACAATTACTCAACACTCACCCAACGTGGAGACAGACATAAAGAGACACTGTACACACAATCACACTCCCCAAGCGTACTCTATGCCCCGGGTCTAGGTACCCTTGCCCCTGGAGGGGGAAACTGCGCCCAGACCCAGGTGGTGTTACCCTTTTCCCATTTTTGTTGATTACGTTTTCTCCTGTTTTTCGTTTAGGAAGTTAGGTAAGTGAATTGTCTTTTGTTTGGTTTTCATTTTGTGTAGGAAAGCATAGGGACCATTAGGGAGTTTTGTGTGTTATTTTTGGCACTGCTCACTGCTGAAGAAAATAAATGGCTGCTTAGCACTTTAAAAGATATTGTTGTTTGTGTTCTTGCTTGGGTGGTGTGTGAGTGGGCCAACTTCTTGTTGCGTTCAATACTCACCTAGACTAAGAACGTAACAGAAGACTGTTCTGGTCCAGGCAGTCCTGAATTTTATTATAAAGGACCAGTGTTGGGTAAGTTACTTTAAATTAGTAACTTAGTTACATTACTAGTTACTTCTATAAAAAAGTAACTCAGTTACTTCAAGTTACTCGTTACTTTCAAAGTAACTAGTTACTAGGAAAGTAACTTTGGTTTTACTCAGAATTCTCTTGTTAATGTGTTGCTTCCGTAACTGGATACCCAACAAGTTTGCCAGTCTTCTAGCTTGCTTACTTGCCACAAGTGCACTGTGCCACCTACCAATAGAAAGGAAAAAATAATGTGCACATTTCCATGAGAGAAATCCCACGCCTGGACCGTCGTTGACCGCCGCCATGATTCTAGCCTGCTTTTTACATCCAACACAAAAACTGCAGTCGTGGTGCTTTTGATTGTACTCAGAACTCGGAAATTCTGCCTTCTGAATAGGAAGATGTAGGTAACACCAGACTGCAGATGGGCATTTTGACTAGAGACCGGCCCACCATTATAGGAAAAATCATAAAGCCTTTGAATGAAAACAAACACTGTTGTGACAGTGATGTACACTGTTCTGATGGTATATATGTATCAATCTATCAATTGTTTGTTGTAAGACTCAGATAATTATTTTTTTAAAAGCGAGACATTTTAAATGAGAATAATAAAGAAAAGTATTTCTTTGTGCCCCCTTTCCCTGTTAATGCCCTACCTGGCCCCTGGCAACACTTTGCTAGACCCGCCCCTGCACAGTTACCAGCTGTCAGCTACGTAGAAAAGGATCCTGGTGTTATTTGTCTCTCAGAAACAGCTCATAACTTCCTTCAACTCATTCATGTCACCTAAAAGGTAAACCTGTTTCTCCATCACCTGTTCAGCTCTGATGATTCAGTAAGGACATCTCCTGGTTTCATCTGCATGTTTCCTCTCACCAGATAACCAAACCGATATCATGACCAGCAGCTTTACAGCTGTGGCTCCAGCAAACATCAGCTGATACTAGAAATTAATATTAAATAAATTGTAACAACAGCTGATCAAGCTTAAACGTGTTGCTGTTGTTTAACGCGACATCCGCTGGTTTCCTCTTTCTGGCGCAAAGTGGGCGATAAATAAACAAGAGAGAAAAGCCGATCAGCTGATCATTGATCAGTTTCGTGATTGAAGTAGAAACGGGAGAGAATGAGAAGAAGAGGCAGCTGTGCAGCTTCAGCTTTGTGTCTTTTTCATTGTAGCTGAAGTCCGGGACAAACTGTGTTCCTTTTCACCTCAGTACGAAACGCGTAATATTTTCTCTGAATACCAGACGATTCTGTTTTTAGGGGACGGTTGGCAACTCTAATAATTAACTGTATGAACAAAATAAAGTTCAACATCAGTAACATAGCACCCACCCAGCTGTATAGAAACTCCGTCATGCTAGCTAGCACGCAGTACGAAAATGTCAGCATACCGAAAATAAACTCCACCTAAACTTGGTTTATATCTGACCCAGATAGACTGCAGGTCATAACTTCTTACCTGAAGTTCAGTTCACCTGACACGCGGACCGGCGGCCGCTCGGGTCTCTCCTCTTGCCTCCCTTTTCCTTCATCCACCTGCTGGCTTCCACCACTTGCTAATGTTACTGAATCTGTGGAAGCTCCGCGATATCCACCACACGAAGTAACGAGTAACGAGCCTATCTAAATCCTAGTAACGAGTAACGCGTTCCTGGTTTTGGCATAATAACTAGTTACCGTGCTCGTTACCACAATAATAACGTAGTTACTGTAACGCGTTACTTAATAACGCGTTAGTCCCAACACTGTAAAGGACTGCCAACCCCTTAGTATTGTGGCAGTTGTGCACATCTGTGTTGGATGTGAAACACTTTCCACAAAGTCACACTGCAGACAATTTGGCCCAATTCAAAAAGGACATGATGGATGACTGGGCCATCGCAAATAATGTGTCTTGTGACCGATGCAGCACCAAATGTGATTGCAGCAACAAGAACTCTCCAAATTTGACATTCAGTTTGCATTGCATACAAACTCAATTTATTAGTCAAGAAATCATGTGATCAAATCCCTGAACTTTCATCCATAAGAGATAAATCATATCATTCTTCAGATCCAGCACTACAGCCAAAGAAAAGCTTGCTCAAGTGCAGCAGCAGATGGGACAGCCCATCTTGAAACTTATCAACGAGGTACCAACACGTTGGAACAGCACATATCAGATGCTGTCACAGCTACATGATGAGAAAGAAGCAGTCTGGGTATCTCTTCTCTTCCAACAGATTTAACTCCACTTACGGCTGATGAGTGTGACATTGTAAGGGAAGCACTTCCTGTGCTGGCCCCTTTCCATCAGGCCACAGTGGAGTTGTCTGAGGAGAGTTTCAGGATCAAAGGTCATCCCGATGATGAAAATTCTATTTTGCACTTGAGCTGAACTCTTTACATCTACACACACACACAAGCATCCACCCATCTGCATGACCAACTGAGGCGTCGTGTCAGACATCGCTTCTAATCTGGAGTCATAGTGTGTTGACCCTATCAACACTTTTAGACCCCAGACTTACAACACTTGGATTTCGTAGTTCCTGTAGTGAGGCAGTCAATCGCCTGAAAGTGGAGTGGTCTGCAGTAATTGCCCTCACAACATCTGAGCCACAGCCTGGACCTTCATCAGAGCAGTCACCTGTTTCAGGCAAGTTCAGTATTATTTTGATGCTGATGTGTACTAATTTGGAGTAGATGACAAAAACTAAAAAGGCCATGCATTTTTTATTATTTCAGAAAACCTGTGGCAGCGGCTCGATGAAGAAGTTGGCAGCAACAATGCAACAGCGGACTCCATCACTGAGGTCCAGCACTACTTGGAGGAGAGAAACATTCCACGGTCAGAGGATCCTTTAACGTACTGAGGGAATAGAACATCATCTTATCAGAACCTTTCCCACCTGGCTTTACAGTTTGTGTACCCCAGCTTCATCTGTGCCCTGCAAGTGTGTTTTCCAAAGCTGGGATAATGGTGTAAAAAAAAAAAACACAATAGACTGAATGCAAAAACACTGGATAAACTTATTTTTCTGAATAAAAATTTATAATAAACTGAGTCAATTACATTTAAATAGGTAATATTACATTCACAATACTTTCTACTTTTCACTTAATGTCTTACACAATTTTAAAGATGTCTACAATATTTGAAATGTAAAAGAACTAAAATGATTCCATGGAAAGTACAATACCTTACAGTGTATACACGTATGACTGGGTCATTGAATCAGTGTCTGTTGTGAGTCTCAAGTAAGTTGCCTGCAATGATATTTAAGGTCCAGCAGGTGTCAGTATGGAGCAAAACAGCAACACTGTCGACACAGTATCCACACAGTTTGGGGAATGTGCTGAAACGCTTCACCTCATCTACACATCACTACTGAAAGGAAATAAAATATGATTTAAGCAACTCAGCGACCCAAAATAATGCATAAACTCAGGAGACGCAAACAGAAACTCACCTCAGCTACTGCCCCATGTGGGAGTGAAGAAAGACTGAATCGCAGGTGAGTGTAGTCCTTATATAAGGAGTGACAGGTGAGTGCAATTAAGGGAAAGCGCCACATCCAATCAAAGGTGAGGAAATGAAACAAGGTGCATCCGGTAAAGTGAGTGTGCTGAAAGCTGAGCCTTTACAACAGCCGCCCCCGTGTTTCTGCTGAGAAATATATTAAAGGGATCAGAGTCGTTCTTTTTCAGGTCGTGACGTCAGCTGGAAAAGCAACAATTATTCTTCATAAAGTGATTTTTCATGTATTTCACGGAGGCTTTGTGTGCTTTCCAGTAACACACTTAAAAAATGTCAGAGGACATAATAAACAGAACAAATTGATATGAATGATATCACTTTGCAGGATTTACTGTCAACATGGCCACAGCGCTCATTCTGGGTACACGATGCTCTGTGCTGAGTCTGCATAATGACGGAGTGGCAGGGGGATTCTCCACGGTCCGTCCTGCTGATTTGGTGGAATGATGCTTCTCATCTGATCTGCTTTGTCACTAATAGTTCTTTTACTTCTTTAATGACTGAGCCGTGATGTTCAATCCTCTGACTTGAGGTTGTAAATATGAAAAGAGGACAAACAGCATATAGCATGAATGATTGTGATTGGGAGCTGAGCCCCCCTAAAGGTTTGAACCTGAGAAATAACGTTTAAAATGTATAATTGGTGGGACTCTTGTTTTTAATGTGAGTGATATTTAGAACATGACGTGAACGAAATAACTTGTTTTTCAGACGGAGATGGAAAAGGAGGAAAGAAAAGTAACTGTCCTCCTCTGGCGGAGCGTCGCCGTGCGGCACCAGGCGGAAGTAAACCAGGAAAAGGCGGAAGTGCCGTTAGCTTTATTGACTGAGCAGGAAGTGTGTTGTTGTTGTTGTTGTGTGAGCTGAGTGTGTGAGCCGTGTGTGTGAGCTGAGTGTGTGAGCCGAGTGTGTGAGCTGTGGCAGTAACAATGGCTTCAGTTCAGTATCTGAGAGAGTTTATCAACGAGCGACTAACTGCTGCTGCTGAACAAATATTCTTGGAGTTTGAAAAAACGATCGTCCAGTACGAGGAAGAGATCGACCGTCAGCGCAGACTGCTGGATATCACCTGGAAACCCCAAATCAAGCTGCACAGGACAGGTGAGTGTCCCTCTGAGGGAGGATCCTAATCACAGCTCTGCGGGACATTTATGATTGTGAGGACTTTTTGGAGATGTGAGCTAACAAAGAGCAAACAGAGGACAGGACTGCACTGTGCTCCATTCAAACAGCAGGCGGTGGATTTGAGGCTTTTCTCTGACCTGGATCACTCAATCAGTTTCTTTATGTTTGCTGTCAAAGTTGGAAAACATCGAAAATCGATGTTCAGAGTAGATTATTTATTCCAGATGGATTTTATACATATAAATATAACGTTTATATAAATGTATGTTTCCTGTTGCACTTGTGAAAGTTGCAAACAAATGTTTGTGCAATAATAAAATATCTAATGTGACTGATCTACAGGCTGTTGCTCGTCCTCAGCGCTGTGATCTGCTGCTGTGCTGAGGACTGTTTGAAACCAGTTCCACTTTATCTTAATGTAAACACACCTATTCTGTGTGTGTGTGAAGCAGCAGCTTTTTGTGGTGCTGCAGGGGTTTGTGTACCTGTACCAGGCCCTATCCTGGAGCCGGGCCTGGAGTGAGTGTCTGGGGGGCCACAGCCCATAAAAAGCTGCGTGAGGGGCTTTAGGGGTTCTGTTCTTTGTGCCTCGAGCAGTTTAATCTCTGACCAGTCTGACCACAGAGGTGAGGAAAGTCACTTCTCTGGCGGACGAGCGATACCAGCATGATGTAGTCGGGTTTGCCAAAACACACAGCTCGTGTTATAAAATGAATCAGCTGGAGACGGGCTGCACTCTGGCCTGGATTTGCCTTCTGTGAGCCGGGCACTCGTATCCCCTCTGTGGGTGTTTCCACACAGGGTTACTTTCCTGTGCCTTTGGGTCGGGGAACAGGTCCTGACTGTTGTTTGGATTTATGCTCTGTATACAGAGTACCCAGCATGTTTCAGTCCTTTACTGTACCCTTTAAAACCCAACAGTTAATGCCTGACTGTGGCCACGCTGAATGCTGATTGGTTGACGAGCTGGCTGAAACAGATGGAAAAAGTATGAAAAAACATAGAAGATCAACAAAAGGACGAGCTGTGTCTGCAGTGGACATTGTTCACTGCTTTGGACACTCGGTTGGACTTCAGCTCGTTGTATGTTAGAACTCTTCTCTGCAGCTGGCTGATGAAAACAGCAGAAGCAAAGGAGCCACAGGCTGGGTGCACTTTGGCCGCTGCCTCGATGATCTGTGCAGGTAGTCTGTACCTCCCACGGTCTGCCACCAGGCTGCCAACGGAGAATCGCAGTGAGCCCAGAACACAACTGTGGGACCGTCACTGTGGCTGAGGTCACTAAAGCAGACACACGGTAAGGTTTGAACGAATATATCGACCATCGACGATAGGCTGAGCCTTTCGCCGAACTAGAGCGATTTATTTATTTATTTATTTATTTATTTGTCCACGAGTAAGTTTGCTAGTAATGTTGGTTGAAGCTAAGAGAAGCAGTCAAGGGAAAAATAATAGCGCTGTTTTAATGGCAGCGATTCATTTACTCAAACTCATAAAAGAAAGAACGGCAGTAGCCTGTGTTCAGAAAACACAAAAACACTTTATTTAAATAAGAACAAAACCACAACAGTGGGGAGACGAAGAGGAACTGGCTCTGTGTTTTCATCCTGGCGTTGTTCCCACTGGGGCAGCGTCCGCTCTTCGGCAAAGGTTTCTCCTTTTGGTTCTGTCCTCAGGTGATGCGTCGACGGTCTTGTGTCTTCCTTGATTTTGTCCATCCACCGTTTCTTCGGTCTGCCTCGAGGCCGGCGTCCTTCTGGGTTGATCCTCTTAGCCGTTTTTGCTACCGAGTTCTCATCGCTTAGAATCACGTGTCCATTCCACCTCAGGAGGAACTCGAGCATCTTTTCCTTAATGGGACCACACCTAGTCGCTTCCATATGTCCTCGTTCATAACACGGTCCCATCTGGTAACTCCCGGGCCCCATCGGAGCATGCGCATCTCCATGGTGTTTAGGGCCTGCTCATGTGTGGTCAGTGCGGGCCAATATGCGGGCTACTGGGCGGACCACCGTGTGTAGATTTTTCCCTTGAGTCGATCTGGCATTCTTCTGTCACAAAGGACACCAGTGACCATTTTAACCAGGCTGCATCTATTCGTGTTTGGACATCGTAGCTGATGACTGAGCCCAGGTAGCAGAACTCTTCTTTGTGACAGAAGAAAGAAGCTGGCTCTAACCATGTTTATCTGTCTCACACACTCAACCAAACAACTAATACAAAATTAAACAAAAAGTAAGTTAAAAATCGAAACGTCTCTTCCAGCGAACATTAAAAAATCCCTGATGTAAAGTCTTTTGTGTGATTTGGCGCATTTCAAATAAATAAATAAATAAATGATGGAATAATCCAAAGAGTCTCTGTATTAAAACTGAAACAAAAGAAGGTCAAATATAACCTCCAAACAAAATGTATAAATTCTAAATGGGTGAATCAGTCTGTGCATGATCGCTCCGCCCATCAAAAAGTCACCTGTGCGACTATATCACCTATGATTGGTTATTGGACTGACAACTGTCCTGGAAAATTTTCACATATCCCCGAACCTGAATACACGGCCTGGTAGGATGGATGAGAGTCGCCCCTCAGGGGGATGACACGTCTCAGCACCCGGGGAAGATTTATCACCATGTGCTGAGTGCTTTGTTTTGGACTGGGAGAAGGCAGCAAACCCTCGGGGGGTCCTGTGGGGAGTGTTTTGGGAGTCTGGGATGGACAGTTTGGTCCTTGTGTAAGTGCAGGTAGAGCTTGGTTCACACTGTTGTCAGAAAGCAGACCCGCTGACTCTGCTCAGAACTTTTATGGACACAATTTGAGCTGCAGCCAAAAGGCAGAGCGTTTCTGTTTCTGTGGACTTGGGCTCATTAGACCAGTGTTTTTCAACCTTTTTTGAGTCGTCGCACATTTTATAGATTAAAAATATCCCGTGGCACACCACCAACCAAGCTTGTTCCAAAATGACACACTGTAGCATAATGCAGTTCATATAATGGCAAGTTAGTCCTCAGTGTGAAACCTGGTCCTGACTAGATGAGCACAAAGATGATATTCTGGTAGGAATTGAAGACCCAAATTTCACGAAGTTTTGATGAAGTTTACCATGTGCACAACATCATCCAACACAGGAGCTAGGTCTGCTGGTAAAGTCTTGGCAGCAAGCGCCTCGCGGTGCAGAAAACCGTGCGTAACAGTAACATCTGGGTGTATGCTGCTCCATCAGTGCAGACACTCGTGCAGTTTTCCCACTTCAGTCCTCTTTGTTCAAATATTCGGATGTAACCTGAAAAATTTCCTCTCCTGTTGTTTTTCCTGGCTTTGCCTTGCAAAGAGAAAGTTTTCTCTGATGGAGTCTCCATCCACCACACGCACATTGGCCAAGAGTTGGGAATGTCCACTAATGTCCGTAGACTCATCAAGCTGCACTGCAAACTTCCCACTGATGCGCATCTTCTTCCAAACACACTTTCAATGTCTGCAGACGTGTCATCGATACGGCTGAGAGCGGGACTTTGGCAATTTCTGTAACCGCATCAGGACGAGCATCTCATTCACAGTGGCATTGCAGGCAGGTAGTATTAACGTCTCCGCTACAGTGTGTGGTAAAAACACCTTTGTGTTTTTTCTCATTAAAGTTATCCGATTCTCAGCGAGTTCACGAACAAAATAGTCTGTGTTCTTGTTTGAGGGATGTTTTGTACGGAGATGACGTTAAAGCCTGCTTCGGACTGCGGCACTGTTTGAGAGCTTCTCCCCAAACACAACGGAGTCGGTGCAGTCGCAGTGAAAGTAAATCCAAACGAAAGATAACTTTCGCTGTATTGCCTCAAACTCACCGTTTTTGCTTTCTTTTGACCACCGCTCGTCTTCTGGATTAGAATTTTGTCCAGGGCCCAGTTCGGAGTCTGGAGTTTTTCTTTTCAAATATTTATCCATCTTTGTTGTACGTCTTGCAACTACCACGTAGCGTGCGCATCATAATTCTATTGGCTTAACTCAACAAGGTCATATTGCGCTACCCACTGACATGAAAGAGTAATTACTCCACCAGTCACCTCATTGAAAGCACAGATGCCCAGAAATGATTTTATTATTTCCAGTAATTATTAAATTGTATTTTTTGGACCAATTAATTGAAATTAAATAATTTCTCACAGCACACCTTTGTGCCGCGGCACAGTGGTTGGGAAACACTGCATTAGACGGTGGCGTTTAGCTTGCAGTGGGGTTGTTCACAACAAGGGGAGGAGCGACCCCTCCAGGTCAGGGAGTTCAAGTTCCTGCCTCAAGCTGAGGTCTGTCAGTGTTTATCTTAATGCCTTGTGCACGAGTTAGGGAATGGAGCAGGAGATGGACAGATCTGCAGCGATGCAGATGTTGTACTGTCTGTCTGTGGTGCTGAGGAGAGAACTGAGTGTGAAAGCAGAACTGCAAAGGACAGCCGGTCAGTCTCTCCTATGTCTGATAACGAGCTGGTCCGCACAGTGGCAGGTCAAACAGTCACACACAAGCACGTTGCTTGCATGGAAGCACCTCACTATAAAGTGAACCTCGGGGGGAGGGGGAGCACCAAGAAAGCAACAAACAACAACAAACGTAGTCAGACACCAAATCGTCCGACCTGGCTGAACATTTTAAAGACGCTAACGAAGCCAAAGTGGCGAAAGCTCTCCGCAGCTCAGAGTCGATTTCCTGTTGTCTGGTGTTCCAAACATGCAGCAACATGATGGAAACACCCGTTCAAGCTGCTTTTGTTTGGTGAAGGAAAATATGTCAGCGGCTCATTTTCAGCTAGATTTTTGTACCTCTGTCAGATCCTGTAACTTAGTGCAGTTTGGGGGAAATTGTTTGCCTTGAAAAGTGATTTTTGTTTGTATATGAACTCATCGGCAAAGTAAAATGCAGTCGGTGCTTCTCCAGTGGTAATCGGTGCCGACTGAGGCGTCTGTCATGTTCACACTGTTGGCTCAGGTGGATTTCTCTGACAACTTTTTGTTTGTGTGTCTCCATTTGTACCTTCAGACCTCCAACAGCAACATGTCTGTGGTGAGGAGGAGGAGGAGGAGGAGGTTCAGCAGAGGAACCGAACACAGTCTCTACAGATTAAAGAGGAACAGGAGGAGCTGTGCATCAGTCAGGACGGGGAGCAGCGTGCACTGAAGGAGGAGACTGATACCTTTATGGTGACTGTAACTTATGACGACAGCGATCTCAGTGAACCTGACCTGGACAGCGACCAGCTCGGCTCTCGCAGCTCTCTTCTATACGAGAGCCGAGATCAGGAAGGAAGCGAGAGCTTCGATTCTACTTCAACTGCCACTAGAAACATAAGTCAGAGTAGCAACGCAGAAATCTTTCCCACATCAGAGAGTCAGTGTAACACCGACACAGTCACCAAATCTCTAAAATGCAATGTTTGTGGAAAGGTCTTTAAGCCTTTTAGTGACCCGTTAGCATTTAAGAGACACATGGCAGTCCACTCGGGCGAAAAGCCGTACTCCTGCAAAACGTGTGGGAAAAGTTTCACTAAAAATAGTACTTTACTGGGCCACATGAGAGTTCACACAGGGGAGAAGCTGTATTCTTGTGAAACGTGTGGGAACAGTTTTACTCGAAAAGGTAGTCTGCTGGTGCACATGAGAATCCACTCGGGCGAGAAGCCGTACGTTTGTAACACCTGCGGCGAACGGTTTTGTTACTTATCGGCGCTTAAAAAGCACAAGGCGGTGCACACGGGCGAGAAGCCGTATTCCTGCGAAACGTGTGGGAAAGGTTTTACCGAGCGCGGCAGTTTGTTGGTCCACATGAGAATCCACTCGGGCGAGAGACCGTATACTTGTAAAACCTGTGGGAAAAGTTTCACTAAAAAATGTACTCTGTTGGTGCACATGAGAATTCACACCGGCGAGAAACCGTATTCATGTAAAATCTGCGGGATGAGTTTCAGTAAAAATGGTGGTTTGTTGGTCCACATGAAAACTCACACAGGTGAGACGCTGAAGTCGGACATTTCTGTGGGAAAAGACTCTCTGTGAGGTCAGCTTCATGTCACCTTCTCTCCGTTGTTTTCTCTGTTCGTACCGGTGACCACACTAATGTATTTATTTAAAGATGTAGTTACGTGGACCAACCAGCTAGGAGGCGCACTTTACAGCTTTAACACAGACTCTAGACGCTGACCTGTGTTTGTTTCAGAAATGGGAAGATATGAAATCGAGAGAGGCAGCAGGAGTTTGTTTCGTATTGTCAGCATGAAGAGAAAGATGTGTACTCGTTACCAGCACTGAATCAGATATAACTGTGATGAGGGCTGTGCGATATGACCAGAATCTCCTGACGGAAGACATTTCTCATCCTGATAACGATAAATATCACAAAATAGTGCTTTTTCTGTAAACTCTGTGAATCTCGGGCAGCTCGACCTGTGGGAAGTGTTTCCAGCTGGGCGTCGAGTGTTTTGACCATGTTAGATAGAAGTTGTTTCTTTGCGTATTTATTAGACGGCGTGCTGCGGGGAGAAGCCTGTTCTGATGTTTGAGTCTAAGGTTCATTGTGAACACCCGACGGCTCGTTTTTGCTTCTCGTCCGTAAACTCTGTCCACACTCTGTCACGTGATTCTTGTGTGGGTGGTTGAAGAGGTTTGCTGTGTTTGAGTCTGAGGTCTGCACCGGTTTGCACCATAATTTGCGTAGTACAGTTTTCAGGTCCGTGTCAGATGTTTCATAACCAAACCATGAAAACGTATCACCATAAACAGTGGATTTTACTGCAGTATTATAAATATACGTAACAAACGATAGCGTATGTAATAACATTTCAACGTCCGATATATTTGGTCATATGGCACAGCCCTGACTATGATTTAGTCTGAACATTTGCTTCATTCTTGACTTGATATCTCTGCAGGCTCTGCCATCTTGTTTTTGTATGTGGTTAAAAACAGTAACAGTAGGTGAATGATGTCAGGACAGAGTGTCAGATTTAAGTTGGCGTGTGTTCCCCGCTTTAATCTACAAAACCCAGACTCACAGCTGAAGATCAAAACAAAGATCTGTTTTTAATATTTTACATTTCTGAGCCAGTCGTGCTGCCTGTACAGCCACGAAGGGCTCGTTATTTCCCAGCTGTGCTCTCTCTGAAACAAACACGCTGCTTGGGTTACATCACAGTCTGCAGCAGACCTCAGCCAAATGTAACATGACTGTTAGCATTACTTGTTTCATATACTAATAGTTCAGATTGTATTTATTAGCGAAACAACCGCGGTGCTGTCAGTGTGCCAGCACAGACACTACGTACTGTAAATATTTCAAACCACAGAAAAAGTCTCCTCGTTTCTTTGTGTCTGCTCAGATTACTGCTCAGCAGTAGCTGCGTCTCACACACGTGTGTTACAGTTTTCATGTTTGCGTTTGTTGTGAGTCGCTGTGCGTCAGTGGATGTGCTGACAGGTGTCACTGAACTAGTTTTAGCTGAAAGCTGCTTTAAGCCACCAGTGGAAATGACTGTATTTATTCATTAGTTTGCTATAAAAGCTGTTCTGAGGTTTTTCTGTGAGACCCTGCCTGCTTTGTGCACAGATGTAACTTATATAATATCCATATGATAAAGCTGTAAGTGTTTCCTGTTTGTGTGTTTCTGCAGCTTCTGTGGTGTCCTCATTGCTACATTAATGTCTAATCATGCAAATCTAAAAACAGGACAGGTGGAGAACACAGACGTGAGGTCTTCCATCAGTTCGTAAACCTTGACTGAAGTCTGTGTTATTGTCTCGGTTATTTGTGGATTGAGCGTCAAAGCTGAGGAGCCCTCTCGTGCTCGCGGCTGCTGTTTGAAGGACGTTTTGTGTTCACACTACATCTTCAGAGGTGACACTAACGAGATTAAGACCATGTTCAACATGCTGTTGTAAAAAGCTCTTCAGAAATAAACATTGTTTTGGCCTAAAGTGTTGATAACTCGAGTAACCATCAGGATGTGGAGTTGGATACACTTCACAGAAACAGAGGGCACAGTGTAGCAGGTTTGTGTGCTGCCTCTTAAGGCTCCTACAGGCTTCTCAGACTTTGTTCTGCTGCATTAAATGTTTGTACGTTTGTGATCTGCATCCTCAGAGGTAAACTCAAAATACAGGCATGAAAAATGTTTTTGTGCAATGATTTGAAGCAGCTCTGCTCTTCTGGCTGCTGCTGTAGGAATGATAACATGCTGTCCCAGGTGGACGAGGTGTTCCCTCCAAAACTCGTCATCACAGCTGTGCCAGACGAGTGAAGAGAAACTAGACTCTACCTGACAGACCAGAGAAGTTTAACAGTGTGTGGCTCCCTCTAGTGGATGTTGTGGAGTATTCTGTTGTCTTTGCTCCAAAGGTTTTTGTACAGAGTTTTGGTGTTTCCTGTCACTGTGGGCCTCACAGCACAGTAGTACACAGCAGAGTCAGACAGCTGAAGCTTCTGGATCTTCAGAGGAACTGAATTTTCTCTTTTGTTGAGCTCAGCATCAAATCTGTCCTTCGGAAACTCCTGAGCGTTATCTGCTGTTCCCGAAGTGCCACGCAGTAAAACATACTTTGGAAAGTCATTTATTTCTTGTTTGTACCAGAACAAATATGGATATGGATCAGATGTTTCAAATCTACATCCAAGTGTAACTGTGTCTCCTTCAGCAGCAATGACATCTCCTTGTTCCTGGATCACTTTGTCTTCTCCTTTACACTCTGAGGAAGAACAGAACATGCAGAGGAAGAGATGGATCAATAAACATGATTGAAGTTATTGAAAAGTTCCACAGTGTAAATGATTAAATCTCCTCTTTCTGTCCTTGTTGTGAATCGTGTGCAGAGGAAACATGTTGATGTTTGTATCTTACCAAAGAAAAGAGCAGCAAGAATAATCCACAGCCAATGTTCCATCTGTACAACAAGGTTTCAATCAACAGGAGAAACTAGCTGATGTTCAACATTCAGTCTGAGAATTGTTCTCTTCACAGCAGCACTTATTATTGACACAATGGTTGAACACAGTGCAGAAGGAGAGCACCGCCTACTGGATGATGTCGCCCTCTGTCTCCTCTTTGAGCTGAATGTTCACTTCTCTCACTTCCTCTTCCTCCTGGTTCACAGACTGTTAGCAGCATTTGAGTCACTGTGAGGAGGGAGGATGGAGCACTTTTCACTGTGTGCAAACACAACGAGCCAAATGTTCTCCATCACTGAGGTCATTAATGCTTCTCGTGCTTAAAGTGAGACTCAGGGTCAGATATTTCTGCAGATTATTTGAGGTTTAAGCGTGACATCCTCAGAAGGCTCCAGAACATCTGACTTGTCATGTTTTACAGTTGTTTTTGTCAAAGCAAAGAAAATGTATTTAAGTGAGTTTTGCATGTTTTACAGCACGAATTCAAAGCAACACTAACATTGAGAAATATCATTTTTAAGATGAGGAGCACCAAAAACATCACACAACAGATTCAAAGTCGTTGATCTTTCTAATTCTGTCTTCAGCATGTGAGCTCAAACTTAAAGAGTATTTTTAGGTTGAACATGAATTTATGATGGTCAAGTTAGTGTTTGATGTGTAGAATAAATATTCCTTCCTACTGGAAATTGTTTTGTAATACCTGGAGACATTTAAAAGATGTGGAAGCAAACGTCACTGTTTTAAAGTACAGAAATGCCTCCACAGATCAGAGGAGAGCAGGAAGTCTCCAGGGTCATGGACACTTTAAACCACTCTGGGAAAAGAGGATGGATATAAAGCTTTGTATGGACTGTGACTCAGACGGTGTCAGAGCAGGTTAAACATCAGTGAACAGCAGCTTTACCAGGAATACGTCCTGATGCCACAGTGTTGGAAAAGAAGGACAGCTTTTGGCACACAGTACATAAAGGCATGCAGATCAGTCAAAGTGGGGTTGTGTTCATTGTTCCTGAGGTTCATATTAACATACAGGGAAGGATCAAGGATGGATGATCATTAAACACCAGAGAAACTCATAAGACTGTTACCTGTTCAATATACTGAAGATACAAGTCAGCAGACGTCCTGACAGAGAGCCAACAAACACAACAGAATCATTCTGTAAATAAGGAATGAAGCAGTAGATCAGCCTGCAAAGCAAGCTCCACAAAGCTGACCCTCTTACCAGCTTCAGACACAGAAATACAAAGCATGATGAAGCAGACACGATGCAAAAGCAGTGGGTGGAGGAAAAGGAAGGATGACGGTGTTACAGGACAGAGGAAAGCAGGAGAGAGGAGTCATCGGCACTTTGGACGCTGCGGTTTAAACAGCACATTGTTCATAACAGGAAACAGGGAAATGTGACAGCTGTGAAGAAACATCTTCTTTTTCTCAGTGACGCTGGTCCACACTCCACGCCAGCAGATGGCGCTAATGCACCATTTCCATGTTTTCCAGCCACCGGGACAGCTTCCCTGTGACACGAAGCGGAAGTGAAGAGGAAACGCTGCCAGTATTGTTCGCTTTCCTCCGGGAGCTTCAGCAGGAAGACGGAGCTGTGGTCATCTCTCCGCCGGATCTGTGAGCTGTCGGAGCCGCGATGTCGTCAGTTCGCTACCTGAGAGAGTTTATCAACGAGCGACTAACTGCTGCTGCCGAGGAAATCTTCCTGCAGTTTGAAAAAACGATCGTGCAGTACGAGGAAGTGATCGACCGTCAGCAGAGGCTGCTGAGCATCACCTGGAAGCCCGAAACACAGCTTCACAAGACAGGTGAGCCTCAGCCTGACGCGGGGGAGGAGCTTTGGTTCCCACCTGAGCCACTCAATGAATCAGAGCCGGAACACTTTATCAACCCCAACCTGATTTCTTATAGATGCTCAACTATAATGTAAACACTAAAATTAGGTCCTCTGTTCAAGGTGCAGCATATGAAATGTTAAACAACACTGTTTATGATAAAAACGAGATATTAGAAGTGAAAAAGGTGTCACAGCGAGGAGGCGTAAAGCCCACTCAGGTATTTCCTGTGGAATGAGGCTCCTGCTGTGCAGCTCGTCGTGGAGAGGAGGTGCAGTCAGTAGCTGTGACAGCGTCCTCCTTTCTGACGGGCTGTCAGACAGCCGGGCTCCACACCCACACCCACACCAGCCACACAGATCGATGTGTTGGGTCTTTTGGTGTGTGCTGCCCCGGCACAGAGGATGGCACCGACCACCACACACTCACCTCAGTTCAAAAACATGATTCTCACTGTGCTCGCTGGATATCTGTGTTTTCACCTCAGATGTGAGGTATGACCTTTGACCCTTTGCATGTTCAGACTCATCCTGAAGATGCAATAAAATACTCCACAGAGTAGGAGGGCAACATGTTCACTCTGTGGAGCCTCATTAGTGGTTAAAACAATATATTTGCTCTGAACTGTTTTTCTGGAATTCTCAGATTTCTTGTCTCTTTCAGTCCCTCCAGACGTCCCACAGCAGCATGTCTGTAAGGAGGAGGAGGAGGTTCTCCCCGAGCAGCAGGAGAGGAGCTCCAGTCTGGACCAGGACGAACCAGAACCTCCGCAGATTAAAGAGGAACCCGAGGAACTGTGCAGCAGTCAGGAGGGAGAGCAGCTGGTGCTGAAGGAGGAGATCGATACTTTTATGGTGACTGAAACTTATGAGGAAAGCGAGCACAGCGAATCAGAGCCGGACAGCGATCAGCTCCTCTCTCACAGCTCTGCCAAGAGAACCGAGATCCGAGACCAGGAAGGAGTCAGGAGCGCAGATCCAGGAGCGTCTAGAAGTCACAGCAGCAACGCAGAAGACTCTCCTGTGTCAGAGAGTCAGTGTCACGCCACCACAGGGGAAAAGTCTTTAACGTGTGGCTTTTGTGGGAAAGCCTTTAAGAACAAGTACAAGATGATTGATCACCACAGAGTCCACACGGGTGAGAAGCCGTATTCTTGTGAAACGTGTGGGAGGAGTTTCACTCAGAGGGGAACGCTGACTGTCCACATGAGGACTCACACAGGCGAGAAGCCGTATTCCTGCAAAATATGTGGGAAAGGTTGCACAGTGAGGAGTAATCTGATGGTGCACATGAGAACGCACACAGGTGAGATGCCTTACCTGTGTAATACCTGCGGGGACAGATTTTCAGACTTGTCGACATACAAAAGACACACGACCGTCCACACGGGAGAGACGCCGTATTCCTGCGAAACGTGTGGAAAGGCTTTTAACCGAGGCAGTAATCTGCTGCGCCACATGAGAACTCACACAGACGAGAGGCCTTATTCCTGTCAAACGTGCGGGAAAATGTTCACACGCAGTAATCATTTGTTGCGCCACATGAAAATTCACACGGGGGAGGAGTCCCAGTAGTGTTACTCTTAGTGGTGCTGGTCACGGGTCCAGTACTTTAAAGCTGTCCTTATACACAAAAAAGAGAGAAAACTGTAATCCTGTCATACCAGGATGCTCGAAGTATTATTCTTACAGTGTGTAAGAATGAAAACTTCCAGTTCGAACAGATATTCAGGAGTGACTGCAGCCTCCGAGTGACAGGTGGGAACCTGAAAGTGGGAATTTGGGATGCACAAACCCAACTAGTTAATTTGGATCACTGTGAGTGCTGCAGGCTGCTCACATATCTTACCCGGCGCACTGACAGATGAACTGAAGTGTGACCACACCTGCGTGTTTATTCTCTATGACATCCTCACAAAGACCAAAGTCTGTGTTTGTATGTGTGAAACAGGAATAACACTTCCCACGTCTGCGAGTGTGTCAGGGTCCGCTCGAGTCCCAGTGACTTAACCAATCACAGCAGATGGCCCCGCCCCTCCCTGAGCCTGGTTCTGCTGGAGGTTTCTTCCTGTTAAAAAGGAGTTTTTCCTTCCCACTGTCGCCAAAGTGCTTGCTCATAGGGGGTCATATGATTGTTGGGTTTTCTATGTATGTATGTAGGCTCTACCTTACAGTATAAAGCGCTCTGAGGTGACTGTTGTTGTGATTTGGTGCTGTATAAATAAAACTGAATGAAATCATCGGGCACTTTTCATCCACGTCCCTGCTGGGTTGTTGAGATTACCCCAGGCAGTTTCCATCCCAGAGAAAGCTCTCTCCAGGATGGGAACAGCAAAAACGCATCATTAATGTCTCAATAAGTAACAAAGTCGGTCAGATTAAATATAAAAGATAACATTTATGTACCCAGAGCAAACCTTTGTTCTAAACCACAGAGCTCAGCGTCACACCGCAGCATGTTTCCCACAGTGAGAGGTCACAGTGATGTTCAGGCATCAAAGCCTTCAGTGACGGTTTGGTGTGATTTTAAGTGTAAATGAATTATAACCTGATTTTCCTCAGTACCGCTGAATATCTGGAGACTGTTGATGCTTTAAAACAAACTGTAGGAGCTTTTTGTTTTTTAATAGAAAAAGTTTTAAAAATATATATATGTTTGTTTAGGCTGTTTGATTTTTAGAGGGACGGATATTTAATCTTTTTAAGCTCATTTTTGTTTGTTTACACGAGTTTATTGTTAGATTTGTTTTTGGGTTTTGTCAGAATCCACCGAAGGAGCAACAACAGAAGAAGCAGTGTTAGAGGTGGTGGGAGGTTAAATTTGAAGGATATTCTGAAAAGCTGAAGGCAGTACATTCAAATTAAAACAACTCATGATCATTGTGACAGTAATAAAGTGTAAAGTCTGGAGGTGGTGACTGTGTCCTTCAGACTCCCAGCCGGGACCTGGCTCCTGCTGCGGGATCTGGCTGGTGGTGTTTGCTGAGGTGTCTGGAGGCCTCTCTGAGGGGCCCACGCGAGGCCCAGCCTGCTCCGTGGGCACCGGTCAGAGCCGAGGAAAGCTGAGTTTGGTTCATCTTTCCTCCAGCTTTAATTCATAAGCTCACAGCTGTGGATGAAAGCAGTGACTGTGACTTACTGCATTTACAGCTGTTGAATAGAGTCATTGATTTTATTGATTGTTGTTGTTTAACTCATGCATGCATCAAATAAAGTATTTAATCTGTAACACTGTCCTCTGTTTGACTTCTTTAAACTGCCAGAAGCTCGTCCTCAGTCGTGGACAAATACAGATCTGTGTCAGCTCCTTATTGGAAGCTTCTAAGCAGTTTTCTCTAAACACACATGAACATTTACTTAGCAGTAAAAGTTGACACGCAGCCTGGGGCCCGTTCTTCGTACCTCGCTAAGTAAGTTAGCCGAATTTGAATGTTGACGATTTCGCGTGATCTTGGATCGTTCGGTTCTCCGAAGCTCATCCGGGACTTGCTGTCATAGCAACAGATCCGTAACACACCTGTTGTTGACGATTAGTATAGCTGGATGAAGTAATGTGAGATCACTGGGTGGCTTAAAGGGGCTACGCATCGATAGTAGAAACATTGATCGGCAACCCTGTGATTGGTCGTGAAGATGTCGAAGGAGCGCGCTCAGTATTTTTCGGCAGCAGACCAAGAACTCTTGATTGAGGGATTTCAGGAGTTTCAGAGTTTAATTAAAACGCAGGGGAACACTGCAAAGGCTGCAAAAGCAAGGAGAGAGGGCTGGCAGAAAGTTGCTGACAAATTAAACTCGTAAGTAATTTATTATATCATATTCCATTATATCATATTATATTATATTCCATTATATCCTCTTTCACATTAGAGCCACAACAGGACCCACTAGAACATGGGAACAAGTAAAAGTGAAATATAAGAATATTCTACAGAATAGTAATATTTATCACTTATATTGCTTTTAGTCTATGACAAGAGACCCTGGAATAATCTGTTTGTTTGTTTATAACAGCAACCAAGAAAAGGGCAGAGCAAATAAAGACAGGTGGTGGTCCTGCACCCCTCGTCACACACCCTTTTTGTACTGTGACATTTATTGACATTGTGGGTTTGTTTGTGTGTAGTTTCACATAACACTCCATCACTTTTACCTGTTCCCATGCAAGGGGTGACTGAAGCATGCACAGTAAGTTGGGAGATATATATATATATATAGAGAGAGAGAGAGAGAGAGAGTGTTAAGTAAACCTGACGCGATATCTCTCTATGAGCACACTGTCGCGCTGAGCTAAAGGATCCTGTCTATCCCGCAATATACGCTGAATTCTGGAAACTCTCCTTATCAATCTTGCACCTTCCTTGCTCGGCATACAAACGGACAGGACATGGCTGCGACAGACTTCCCAAATCCACCTTCGCTTTTATAGCCGTGGTCTCTCATCTTGATTGCACGTAGTAATTTACTATTACTACTCTAAAATATGAATTACATCTGACATGATCTACTACATGTAATAGAATGATTAATAGTACATTTCCCTTTTTTTAGGAAATGACCTGTATGTATCTGTATGCAATCAATAAAAGAATCAAATACTGCATTATCTTTAGTTACATTGATAATATTTATTTATGGAAAAACAGTGGAGAAATATCGCTGTTGCTTTCGTGTAAATGAAGCGGACATACCTGAGTGGCGCGATCTAATCCTGTTTACATAAAGTAAACCTGCTCCCGAGCAGGTTTACGCCACGGATCTGTTGCTATGACAGCAAGTCCCGGATGAGCTTCGGAGAACCGAACGATCCAAGATCACGCGAAATCGTCAACATTCAAATCCGGCTAACTTACTTAGCGAGGTACGAAGAACGGACCCTTGGGCTTCTGTACTGGGTTGCCATGGCAACTCTCACCAAGATGAAATGAACAAATAAACTGCACACACACATTTTAGTGCCCAGGCTGCAGCAGTGACCTTTGACCTTTAGCTGCTCAGGGTCCGGCCTTCACCTTTAAAGGCTCCCACAGACTCTGTGTCAGGATCCACACATGCAGCAAGCTCATCATCGTCTCTGTGTCTGCAAAGTTTGATGAGGTTTGATAAACTGAAGTTGGACTGATGTGTGATTATGACAAAATTTTCACAACTTCTGTAATAAAGTCAGTCTGTGTGGTCAGAATAGCATCACCACGGAGGAATCCACACAGGTGAGACGCTGTGTCGTCCTGAAGCGTGAGGGAAACGTTTCAGACAAAATACAGATTCAAGAACTGCCTGGAAACATGTTTCAGTCTAAAAGCAGCTTCAGACTAATAAAGACCAGAGTGAGAAGTTTTATTCAGATTCATGTGTTGTATAAATGCTATTTCTTTGTTAGTGTGCTTTTATGTTTGGTTTGTGGTTGATGTGGATTTGCTGCTCATGTGAATCCTCCCACAGTGTTTCATTAGCAGCTGTAACCACAGTGACTCTGATAAAACAGGAATTAGCAGAATCCATCTGATATGAAGCTGTGCTTTGAATACCACTTCCCTCCTCTTTGAAGAGTAGTCAGATATCTGTGTTCAGGTTTTTGTACAGCCTCTTCTACACTTTGTATCACTGTGTTTCTAGAGCACAGTAGTAGAGAGCTGTGTCTGCCAGGGTTAGGGCTGTTATGGTCAGATCAGTTGATGTATCTGTTGTTGTAGACTGATATCGATTATCAGGAATATATTGAGCTGTCTCCCGTTTCCCTCCTTTCCATAGTATAAACTGAGGAGCCTGAAGGTCAGAATGATGTCTGTACCAGTAAAGGCGTGGGTAGCTTGCATCTGTCTGATAGTCACATGTGAGTTTGACAGATTTTCCTTCTGTTTTAGTGACTTCAGTTTGTTGAGGAGTGATTGAGTCTCCAGCTGTGAGTCCTGGAAAAAGAAAGAAGAAAAGTAGTGAAATGCAGTCTGTATATCTGCTTAATGCAGCAGCTTCAACTAAACTTTAATCCCTGTTCTTAAACTCACCTATAATGTGAGATAGAAGCAAAAAGAGGTGCAGCAACATGTCTTTGGAGTTATTAAAGCCAGACAGACAGCACATGAACAATGTTCTTCCACTGCAGCACAATGACCAACAAATAATGTCATTGGATGAACTCAACTTCAGTGGGTGGAGCCAGTTTAATAGCTCAGTCAATCAAATAGTTTTGTGCTTCCACAGCAGCTCTGTCTCTGTCTCTGATCTTTACTGCTTCATTTCTCTGTTGTCTTTGTCATCAGTCCAATGACACAAGAATCAGAGGTTATAACAGTGTGTGGCTCCCTCTAGTGGATGTTGTGGAGTATTCTGTTGTCTTTGCTTCAAAGGTTTTTGTACAGAGTTTTGGTGTTTCCTGTCACTGTGGGCCTCACAGCACAGTAGTACACAGCAGAGTCTGTCACTGCAGCAGAGGAGATCTGAAGGTCCAGACGGTTTTTTCCAGACAGTTTTGTGGAGAATCTTGCAGCTGATTTCAGAAACTCTGACGGTCTAGAAATATTCATCCCTGATATGTGGATCAGGAACTCTGGCGGTTTCCCTGGATATTGTCGATACCAGAAGAAATGATCATTGAGATCTGCATCTTGGGAGTAAGTGTAGGACAGAGTGAGAGTGTTTCCTTCTAAAGTGGACTCTTCATCCTTGACTGCAGTGAGCTGATCACAGCTGACACCTAAAGGAAGAGATAAATGTTGTTAAAGACGATGTTAAACTGTGAGCGCCTGTTCCAGTGATTTCTAGCAAACAGATCCTTTAAAGACATTTCTTCTTCCTGCTTTAACCGACCTGTTAGTGTGATCAGAAACAAAGGAAACATGAGCCAGTAATGCAGTGACAGCATCTTCCACACACTATCTGTTCTGTATGCTTCAGATATTGAATGTATCTGACAGTGGGAGTCCTTTTCTGCTCTGCTCTGTGACAGTGTTGCTCCTCCTTCAGCCTCTTCCTCCTCTCATATCTCTGCATGTTACAAACACCAAAACCAAACCTCAATACATGTTACAGCGGGAGGTGCAGCTGTCTCTGCAGCTCCCGTGTTCCTTGTGTCACGTCTAATCAAGTTATGTTTTCATGTCTGTTTTTTTCCGGTTCCAGACTCAAGTCTTCATCTCTGTCTGTGTCTCATCTTTCCTGTTTTATTTTGACAGTTTGTCTTGTGTGCAGAGTGTTTACTTTCACTTCCTCTCGGTTTTGTTGTTACAGAGGAAGGAGGAATAATCAGGACAGGGTGCCTGAGGAAGGGAGGAAATGTGCACTGGTACTCATTTGCAGTGACAGGCAGATGTGCAGAGCTATAGGACCACAGAGGGATAACACCATGAAGATATAGGAAAGAGCTGCTGAATCTAAGTTAAGAATGATCAGTGATGATCAGTAAGCAGCAGAGTGGCTTCATTCATGATGTTTGCTTTGAGAATGTTGATCAGATGATTGGCTACTGAGAGAGGAGCTGTGGTACTGAATGAGGGAGTCTGTGAGGGCGAACATGCAAAGAGCAGAGGTAGTGAAGGTGGCAGAGTTTAAATACCTGGGATCAACCATGCAAACAGACAGTTCACAAGAGAGGTGAAGAAGAGAGTGGAGTGGGTGGAGAGTGTCAGGGGTGATCTGTGACAAAAGGACAGCAGCAAGAGTGAAAGGGCAGGTTTAGAGGTGGCAGTGAGACCTGCTGAGATGGATGTTTGGAGACGGTGGCTCTGACACGAAGACAGGAGGCCGAGCTGATGATGATCACATGTTCAGCAAGCAGCATGGATCAGAAATGAGTCCATCAGAGAAGAGAGGCTGAGAGGGTTTGGACACATGTGGAGGAAGGAGGGTGGATATATCAGACAAAGGAGGATGAAG